>NC_056743.1:611915010-612067510 GCF_019279795.1 Protopterus annectens
TTATGTTAGGGCTCAGTAGCTTAGATATTGAATCGATAAAATAAGTATTGAAGATAGTGACAGTTTCTTCAGATGTCTTGTCTGGGCATGAATTAGGGGAGCTAAGATAACTGGGATGTAATATTTGGTTAATAGAGTTCCATAATTTTTTAGGATTAGATTTTAGAGCTGTGGGAGGTTTTTTATAGAAGTCCTTTTTATCTTTCTTTATGTGTTTTTTGTCAGATTTCTGAGTTCTTTATATTTTTGCAAGTCTGCAGGGAACTTAGTTTGTGACCATTTATTACATAATTTTTCTCTAGTTATCATAAGGGTACGAGTGGCTTTTGAAAGCCATGAAGATATGGTGGACTTAATTCATTCTTGGTGAGGGGAAGCAAGTGAGTCTAAGATACTAAGGAAGGTGGAGTGGAAAGCTAGGACTGCTTCTTCTATTGGGAGTTGGGTAAGGAATTTCCAGTTTACATTAGAGAGGAGGGCATTAAAGTTTTCTGGATGGAAGTTATAGAGTTTGCAACAAGTGATAAATCTTGGAGGTTTCGTGCAGTGGGGAGTGAACCTAAGTACTTTTATAGGGGAGTGATCACTCAGGGTGTTTGGTAGGGTTTCAGGGTTATGATATTTGGAAGGATTAGATACAAGTACCCAGTCAATAAGAGTACTAGATGTGTGAGAATTGTTAGTATGAGTAGGTTGGGAGATTAGCTGTGTAAAGCCATATAAATGAATATGAGTATTAGAGTTTGATTACTGAGAGTTAACCAGTTAATTTTGACATCCCCAAGGAGGATAGTATCATTGGGGATGTGCTGAGAAAAGTATGAAAGAATATTTTGAAGCAGACGAATGTTGTCTCCTGGAGGAATATAGATGGCTGCTACTGTGATAATGGTGTGGTCATTGATTTTAAGGTTAGCTGTAAGTAGTTCAGCAGGAGAAAAGGATGGGATAAGTTTCATAACACTTGTATATATGTATACACACACACACACACACACATATATATATATATATATATATATATATATATATATATATACATATATATATATATACACATACATATATGGGTCACCTTCATTTCATCGACAATTCAGCAGGACCAATTCACTGAAAGTTCATTTCACAGACACTTCATTTCACTGACATTCATTTCGTCGACAGTGATATATGGCCTATTCCTCAGTGTAGAGCGATCCTGGAGTTAGAATAGAAAGTAAGGGGGTGTGTGGAGGGCACAGCCCCCCTCAATGGGAGGTATGGGGGTGAAGCCCCCCACATATCATAAACGTTTTACACTATACAGATGTATACTTACAAGTGCAATGAATAACTGTTTCCAGAAAACAATATAAAACCCAAGTATTTTGAGGGGCTTGGCCCCCCACACCCCTCATTGCGGGGGGCTGTGCCCCCCACAACCCCCCTTACTATCTAATCTAACTCCAGGATCACTCTACAGTGTGGAACAGGTCATATATCACTGTCAAAGAAATGAGTGTCAGTGAAATGAAGTGTCAGTGAAATTAACTTTCAGTGAATTGGTCCTGCTGACTTCACTGTCAGTGAAAGGAACTGTCAACGAAATGAAGGTGAGAAGGTGATCCATATATATATATATATATATTTTTTTTTTTTATTTATTTTTATTTTTTATTTTATTTTACATTTGTTTACTGGGTTAGTCTGACTGGATACATATCCATTTTCAGCAGAGACCCAGGGAGAAAAGCTCCACATTTGAAAAAAAAACAACAATGCATAGACTAACATCCAGCTAAATTCATAGTATATAAAATACAGAGAGACTCATTAAAAATACATTCTATTAAATTCCACAAGTACATGATGAGTAAGTACCCAGATATACAGATAAGATGAGAAGTAAAGAGGTTTAAGCTTTTAATCCCAAAGGAGAAGGAGGTAAATTCTTTCACAGGTCGATTCTATGGTTATACGGAGAGGGCAGTCTAAGAGGAACTAACGTACAGTGAGAAGGGCTTGGTGATATAGAGGAGAATTGGTTTAAATGGATCTAGAGAAGCTTGAGGGGAAGAGACCTTTAGATAATAGTGTGTGGGTGGTAAGCAGCTATGGGGTTAGTCAGGATTGTCACAAGGACATAGCCAGTGTGCCTTAAGGAATGATTTGAGACTAATTTTAAAATGGCTGAGTGAAGTGGTTAGTCTTAGGTTATTAGGAAGGGAATTCCAGAGCTTTCCAATAGAATTGGCATAGAGAGCATCACCTCCTGAATTATTAGATTTCATAGTTTGTACCAGGACACTATTAGAAGATCGGAGGCAGTTAAGATTGGAGTAGGGGGTCAAGAGTTTGTTCAGTGAGGGTTTTTTTTCTGGTTCCTTAATTATTTTAAATGCTTCAGTAAGTTGGTTGAGTTTAAGAAGGTTAGGTAATTCTAACCATTCAAGTTTCTTTAGGTTGAGGCAGTGATGAGTACGGTAAGGTGATCCAGTAACAAATTTAGCGATATGGTTATAATCAACTGAGAGTTTGTTGAGCTCATTTTTATTGAGGAAGGATAGGACTGGGGAGGCATACAGTAGGGTGGAGAGAAGGTGTGATCGTGCTATAGTTAGTTTGGTATAAGGAGTTAGAAAGTTCTTAATTCTGTGCATGGAACCAAGTTTCTTGTTTACTGTCTTAATAGTTTGACTAATGTGAATATCAAATTTGAGCTTGTGATCAATAGTAACACCTAGTAGTTTGGTGTTGGTGACAGGCTCAATGATGGTGCCATTGATGGATTGAACGTGAAAGGTCCTATTATTAGAATGTGGCGGATATAGGCCTAAGGGGATTCCTGAGGTGGGGAAGATTAGTAGTAGCTTAGTTTTTATGGGATTTAGGATGAGTTTCCATTCAGAGAACCATTTTTCAACTGCCGCAAAAGAGTGTTGGGTGACTACTTGGAGATTATGGAGAGAGACATCAGAACAAATCAGGGTGGAGTCATCTGCATATTGAATGCAGGTGGCTTTGGGGATGACTGAATGGAGGTCATTTATGAATACAGAGAAGAGAAGGGGACTAAGTATAGAGCCTTGGGGAACTCCTATGGTATTTGGTAGCAAGTGAGATAGCATGCTTTGCCACTGGACTGCTTGTTGTCTACCAGAAAGGTAAGCATTTATACCATATATATATATGGTAAACTGAAAACACACAGCATGCATATACTAACTTTAAACAACATAAATCATATTACTTTCCACCAAGTATAAGTAGGGGGGCAAGCCCACATGCACCCCCCCCACACCCCCTGCTAATAAAATATATCAACTCCGAGGTTGCACTTCACTACACTAAGTGCACTCTCAGAGTTGCTATATTTAAATAGCAGCATACTTGTTCACAACTGCTATGCTTTGTTTTGTATGTGTTTCTGTGTTTCTTTGTACTGGCATATTATCATTATTTGTATTCTGTCTGTTTTCAGTATTTTGAGTTTCAGGATTTTGCGTTTTCAGGATTTTGAAGTTTCAGGATTTTGGTCTTCAGTCTTATGATTTTCAGGATTGTGATATTTCAGTCTTCTGAAGGGGAATCATATATATATTGGTTCATTGGTTCGTACTAGGCTAATTGCCCTTGCGAGCCATTTTAAGCCTAGCCAATTATCCCTTGTGAGACTCAAACCCTGCACCTTGTGTTTGTAAGGCAAACACCTTAACCATAAGTTACTAGGCTATTGGCCCTGAGGCCCTAATAATCCTAGCCAAGAGTTTAGCCTATGTTTAGACAAGTCAGCACCTGATGCCCCTGTTCAGCAGGGGCACAGGTGGAATCCCAGGGATGTATTATATGTTTCCTATCCAGTTATCTGGGTTGCGATTAAAAAGGGGTACTCTGCTACTCTGCCTGACGTGGAGAGGGAGTCTATTCCACAGATGGGGGAGTCTCTGGGACCCTAATCTGTTCTGCCAAAAAGTACTATTGATGTCGCAGACCAGGTTGAGGCTGCATATGTGGAGTAATTGATTGGAGCTTGACTTGCGGATATGCAGCAGTTCCATCAAGGTGGAGTTCCAGACAGCCTTGTATGTCAGACAGAGGTCACCTCTGAGGAGTCTGTATGAAACTGAGTAGAGGAATAAGGCATTTAGCCTATCTGTATATGGTAGATTTTTTGAGACCCTGGATTATTTTGGTGAGGAACCTCTGTGGTCTATCCAGCTGCTGCCTATGCTTTGCGAGGTACATGCCGAACAGGCATTGTACTCAATAATGAGCCTTATAAGGGAAGAATACAGGGATGTTATGACCTCCTTGTCCATGGATGAGATACCCTTACATGTGAAGTAGACCATGTAGAAAGCTTTCCATAGAACATAAGCAACATGGTGGTCAAAAGTCAGGTTGCTATCAACCTGGGTGCCCAAATCCCTCACAACTGATTGCATGCTTAGGAGATTGTTATTAATGTGATAATTTGTGGGGATGTCACTCTCCCCAAAGGGGATGCTTATGATGATGTATTTTTTGTTATTCAGCTTGAGGCCATGTTTCTGACACCAGTCAATTGATTGGATGAGACCCTCTTGGAAGATGTCAACATCACTAGAGAAATTGATGACAACATCCAGCTTGCAGTCCTCTGCAGACTTGGTCAGCCATAGCCCACTGGATTTGGCTTGCACCTCAGAAAAGTATATCCCAAATAACAGAGGCTCCAAGGCTGAACCCTAGGGTATGCCGCTCATTATGAATTTACTGCTTGAGGTGGCTTTCCCTATTTTGACTAGGTGGGTTCTATCAGTGAGCCAATTAGCTACCCATCTGGTAACATATTCTTTACCTTATAGTGTAATGATTAGAATATCTAGATTATGCAATGATTCTGTAGATTTGGAGAAACAAATCAATCAACTTATTTATGTTTTTTTATGCAGAGGTTATTCTATAGATTCCATTCTGGAATCCGTTGATAAATTCTTGACCTTTGGGGAAAAACATCTTTTGCCAAGGAATAAATTTAAACAAAATAAAAAGGCCTTGGTGGATGATGTTTATTTTGTCACTACGTATAATGTGTTAAACCAAGAAATTTGGGATGCAGTTAAATATTATTGAAAGTTTTTGCTGAAGGATAGAACATTGGGTAATTTGCTTCCCTCTAGTCCTTTAGTGGCATATAAAAGGGGACAAAATTTGGGAAATATGTTGATTAGAGCATATTTTAGGCATCCTGATGAACAGTTAAATTTTCCAATAAGTAATTTTGGTACTTTTGCTTGCCAGTCTTCTAATATATGCCAATTTATCAGAATATCCTTCGACAGAATAAATAACAAAAGGTTTATACCTAATAAACAATTGTCTTGTCACTCAGAGGGAGTTATTTATTGCCTTAGATGTCCTTGTAATTTATTTTATATTGGAGAGATGAAGAGGAAATTCAAACTTAGATTACAGGAACATATTTGTAATATTAAAAGGGGTGCCACAGATCATTCTGTGGCTTCACATTTTTTACAAACCCATAACCAGAATGCTGATTTGTTACAAGCTACTGTTTTGGAACAGATTTTTATTAAAAAAGGAAATCATAGATTGTTAAAAAATATGTTATTATATAAAGAATCCATTTTTATATTGAAATATAATATATTATCACCTTTTGGTTTAAATATGGAGATTAATTGGAAATATTTGATATAATAGGTTAGATATTGTGTGTTATATTTATAATATATTTTTGTATTTTTGGTATGGGTTTTTCTTTAACAGGGATTGCAGTTTCTTTAATACTTAATTATTTAATTGATTTATTATTAATTAAGTCATTTACACTCTGTATATAAGGGAATGTATTTTTACCATGTATTGTGTGCTCATTGAAGGCTGTGGTGGCCGAGGCGCTAAGACTTGTTTCAATAATACATTTTCCACCTGGAATCCTTGTTGTTTCTTAACATATGGATTGATGCCTAGTTGCGAGAGTTTATCACTTATGCCTGAGTTGGGAATAGTGTTGAAGGCTTTGGCCAGGTCAAGGTAGGTGGTGTGCATCATCTTCCCCTCGTCCATGACTTTGGTGACTATCTCAAAGAAGTCGACCAAATTTAGCAGACATGACTTCCCCTTGGTGAAGCCAAACTGCATGGGATTGAGTGTTTGGAGGTTGCCAATGTCCTTGTTAATGAGATCCATGATAATCCATTCCATGGCCTTGCAGATCAGGCTAGTTAGGCTGATGGGTCTATAATTTCCCAGATTGGTGGACGGTCCAACTTTGTGCAAAGGGATGACAGCGGCTGTCCTCCACTCAGCTGGGACAAAGCCGGTACTAAGAGTTTGGTTGAATAGACTGCCCATTGATGCTCAAGTTCCTGCCTGAGTTCATGTAGGATGCAGCCTGGGATGTTATTGGGTCCCATGGAGGCTGAATTTTTTGCCTTTGAGAGAGCAGTGATGGCCTGTTCCCTAGATATAAGGGGAAGGGAGCAGGTACTGGGAATGTCCTGATTTAAACTGATGGGGAGGACAGAGTGGTGAATTTTTTCCTGAATCTGTCAGCCAGCAAATTTGCTATATCTGTGAAATTTGCATATGTGGTGTCCTTGACCAGCATTTCTGAACAGATCTGGGTGCTTCCTTTGAGACTGCAGACATATGTGAAGAAGGCGATATTATTGTCTCTAGTAAATGTGACCAATTTGGACTCAAAGTTTACTTTGGAGGATTTCACTAGTGCTCTTATTTGCTTGTTCAGCCTATGGAGATATTGCTTCTAATTAGGCACCTGCTCCTTCTTGGTCCTGTACAGCAAATTTTTTCCTTTTTTTATAGAGTTTATTTATTGAAGATGGATGATTTAGTCCTTTCGGGTATTTCTGATTCCATGCATCTATATAAATGCTTGTATAATGTTTTGGTGTAGTTTTGTATATTGGTGACAGTTCCTAGAGAGGGGTAGAGGGCAGTGAAGCTGTTTATACCATCCCTCAAGAGTCTGTAATCAGCTTTGGAGAACTTTTTTTGTTTGACCCTAGCTAGAGGGTGACTTTGAAAGTGACTGTTTTATAGTCATATGTTACCAGGGAGGAAGATACTGCAGGGATGCTGCAGTAGTTACTCATGTTGGTTAATACCAAGTCCAATATATTATCAGCTCTTGTGGGGGTATCCACTAGCTGTTCCAAAGCATTTGCATTGATAAAATCAAAGAATCTCTGGGCATTTGTGTTCTGGCATGAGTAGTTCTTCCAATCTATGTTTGGGTTGTTAAAGTCACCAAGGATCAGGGTAAAGGGTTGAATTTTGATAGATTCAAAGAGATCCAGATAGGTGGAGTGGGCATCTTGAGACAGATTTGGGGGCCAGTAGCTAGCTATGATTTGTATAGGGGTCTTGTCAATGATTAAATGCACTTGCAGTGTCTCCTGTGCATCATACTGTTTGAACAGCCTGGAGGTGTGTATTATTTTAATATATATTGAAACTCTACCTCCTTTCAGTTTACTGTTCACAGTTTGGGGTCTGAATGTATGATAGGATGAGCAACCAGATAAATCTAGGGTGCTCTCCACAGCTTTGAACCAGGTTTTGTGACTGTACAGATGCCAACATTTTCCAGGGTTAAGAATGCTTGCAATGAGTACAGTTTCATGTTCAGACTCCTAGCATTTAGCAGCATGACCTATAATTTGCATTTTGTTGAAATTTTATGTTGGTTGTTTTAATCTCATCACTTTTCCTAAAAAAGGCAATATGGGGGAGACAAGAGCCTTTCCTAGAAGTCTGAAGCCCGAAGCTCAATTGAGACGGATGTAGCCCATCTCTGGCAAAGCATCATGGTCAGTGAAGCATATTTTCCCAGGCTGTCAGGTCCTGGATCCCCCTGGAATGACATCAGAAACTAAGCCAATTGTTAATGTCAGTTATTTTCTGTTTGTATTGAGACATCATTCAGTGATGGTAGAATGCTGCTTAAGGCTAGGAACATACCTGCCTGGGACACATTTAACAAGTTCAATCATGCCTCTCTTCATGTAGTCCAGGGGGTATGTCTAAAGTCATTCACATCAACATGGACTACGACAGAGTCATAACAGTACCTGTTGTTGACAGACTTGAGTGCGTATGTGATATGGTGGATTCTGGCCCCTGACAGACAACTAAACATGACTTTCTCCTTATCCAGCCTGGTGAGGGGCACATCTGTATGTCTCACAATGGAGTCTCCTATGACTAATATGTTGGATTTATGATTAAGCCTTAGTGACTGTGAGCACAGGTGTGTGAACTATGCATGGTATATGGTGTGGAGGGCTGTGTAGAGCATGTGTTTTTGCCTCGGATGTCTCCTTTGTTTGGGTATTGTTTTGTTGAGGACCTCCGCATATGTGGGTGAGTGTTGTGTAGGCGTGGGTGGTCTTTGAAGTGTAGTGATTGTGTTGACAACCTTGTTAGTGACAGATATACTGGCTTGTGAGGGACAAAGCATAGACTCTAGGTTCCTAATGTAATTGCATCTCTCACAAATTGTGTTCCTAGGAGGTAGTAGTAGATAGTTGTCTGTATACATGAGGCAGTTGCTGTACTGTCTCAGGATGCCCATATCAACCAGACTGGCAGGAGAAACTGTAGGAAATTGTCCAGCCATATTTGTAAGAATCTGAGGGAGAAAGGCTAGGGAGAGCTAAGTGGTAGGCCTAAAGCACAAGTGCTTAAACCAGATTTAAGAGACTGAGAATAACACAGTTTAAACAGACTATATAAAAGCAGTAATAAATGCAACAGAAAAGATGCAGTTGAACACTTTAGAGAACAAGCAGCACCAAGTAGCAGAAAAAAGCAAGATGAGGTAATAGATTAGGAAGAGAAAACACAAATACAGTAAAAGCAGCTGAATAAAGTATGCTTTTTTCCTTTTTGTTAGTAAAGTGGAAAGGAAGAGTGGAGGAACAGAAGATAATTTAAGGTTAAGCAACTAAGAGGTTTGGCCTTCCCAAATGATCTCTGTATTAGGCAGAATGAGCTAATGAGATGGGACTGGGAAGAGTGTCCCAGATCAAATTTACAGTAGGGGCGGGCAACAGCAAAAGCCATCAACTTTAAGAACACAACAGCAGTTCAGTGGGAGAAAAACAAAAATTCAACCAGAGGTCAGCAAATATATAAATGCAGGCACAGAAATGTAAAAAGTCAGTCAAGCAAATAAATAAATAAAAAGGCAGTACTGATAGGAATCACTGAGCAGTTAGATACAGTGCAAAAAATGTACTTACATCAGCTCTGTAATTTGAGATTGTTTAAGAAACACTCTCAGTTAGGCATAATGGAGCTCCTAGCAAGATAAACAGAAATTCACACAAAGGTAATATTTTTATACCAGCAAGATAAAAGACCCTTCCAAAGCTATACCTTGAGGCAATCAGATAGCACAGAAGCTGTTTGACCAGTTTTTCTACCCTTGGATGAATTCACTGCAAACTGCATGCTGCTCCAGAAAGTTGTAAAGGACCCCCCATGTGGAACCATAGTCCAAGCTAAAGTGTTGTGCCAAATGCCTTAAAACAGAAATAAAAAAAATATCAGCAAACATCAGGAAACAAAAATTCAACCAGATACAAAATACATAAATGCAGGCACAGAAAAGTAAATAATTCAGTCAGGTAAATAAATAAAAACATCACACACCAGGTTTCGCTCTTTCATCAGGAGCTTCATCTCTGCTGACTACATCCTATGACCTCCATCTATTGAAAAACTCACTGTTTAATACACTTTCATAAAAGCTCTGTATCTCTCTCTCTCCCTCTCTCTCTCTATATATATATATATATGTACACACACACACAATATATATATATATATATATATATATATATATATATATATATATATAGATATATATGTGTGTGTGTGTGTGTGTGTGTGTATGTATATCATATTTGATAAGTTATCAAATCAAAATCACATACATTTTATCCATTATTGTAATAAAAATAAATTATTCAAAATATATAATCATAATGTAAATATTCTATATGCATATACTGCCACCAAGTGGCTTGAAGAATAAATGCATCTATTATATACAAACAAAAGTGTATAATTCTGACAACTTGCCTGTCAAAAAACTAATATTTATATAGTCAGTATCATAAAGACTAATAAACCCCCAAAAATTCTTAATGATAAAATATTTCTTAAAAATTACATTTAAACCAACACCCTAAACAACTCTAAAATTGAAATATTTTCTATTTTATATGCAAAACAAAAACAGTTTTTTTTTTTTTGGTGAATTAGAATGCACTTTATCAATTCCTATTCCTATAAAATTGCAAAATGCTACCTTATGAAGCTTTTTATGTTGTTCCAATATACTTTCTTCTTTGAAACACTTTAAATCACTGAGATGTAAATAAAGGCAATGGGCTGGATTCATTAACAGCTACACAATAGGGCATATTTGGTAGTCATTGAATGATTCCATGAAAAGAAGGGCAAATTGCAGAATATGGTAATGACAGCATAAAGAGGCAAAGTACATGGTGGAGTTATTTAGGAAGCTATAAGCCATTGTGCACACTCTGTGTAGTTATTTCCCTGAAGACCAAAACTCACTGGAATACAGGTATGATCGCACTTAAAAAAAACATGTTCAGGGTTGCTGCTGCTCTTTTTATGCAGTATGTGCGACACATTTGAAATCAGGGTGCTGCTGCTGCCTGACCTCATGCACTTAGCACTGACTGCATCATAGAAACTGCTGAGCAATACAGGGCAGAAAGGGAAACACTGGAGGAAATATGCAACTTCTGTCACCCCCAATTCAGGCCCTAGGGAAATCGTGGATAACCCATCCCAGTGGAAACAAAACAAAGGTATGTGTAGCATTACATATACTGGCTACTGGCACTTTCCAGAGACCCACAGGAGATATGTTATATGTGTTACAGGCAAAAACCTCTAAAACATTACATCAGTTTTTAAATACAATGCTACAGCATGCAAGGGATCACTTCTGTTTCCCACACACCCCACAAAAGAGAGCAAGAACCATGCAGGAATTGTATGTAGTAGCACACCTGAAGTGTTCAGTAGCAATAGATTCATAGATTATTACAAGGCTAATGACTTACGGGCCTTTCTAAGCCTAGTCACATTTTCTGAAAAGAATAATGATGTCCCATATCCAAATAGGACATTAACAGCCAGGCATCTATAAGCGATTTCTGTCCGTAAGACTAAAGTGCACACACACTTTTCACATAAGTATGTAAACAGGGAAGGAGGTACATCAGCAGAAAAGATTTCCACTTCATAAACTATCAAGTTGTCTGTAATCCCCAAGGGATAATCTACAATGTCATTGCAGGTAACCCAGGCAGTTTTCATGCCTCCCACATATGGCACAATTGAGAGCTGCACACAATGTTTGCTAGGATTGACATGCCTCAAGGGCATATTTTGGATTATTTACATTATGCACTTAAGCCCTGGCTCATGACAACCATAAGAAACCCACACAACCCCACTGAGCAAGGACATAATGAGGCCCATGGTTATACAAGGAATATCATAGAATGTGTATTTGGATGCATCAAATCGAGGTTTCTGGTGTCTAGATACATCAAGAGGTGCACTGCAGTATAACTCAGTTACCTCTGCTACATAATGATAGTCTGTGCCATGACACACAATATAATTCCCAGGAAACAGCTTCAATAAGGACAGCAAGTGGCAGGACCACAGATTCAAGGACCAGAGGCAGGGCCAGCAGGAGCAGATGTAGATGAGGAGTCTGAGGGAGAACCACCAGCTGCAGATGGTACTGGCAGATGGAGGCATGCACACTATGCCCTGGTTCTGGGTAAGAGGCAGAGGATGGCACAAATAATCACTACCTGGGTCTAAGCCTCAGATTCCATGCACATACATATAGGAAAACTATTGTCTATCAAACATATATTTATGTATTCTTTGTATATGTACATATGAATTTCAGTATTAAGTCAATAGGAAAGTGTATATACATGTTTTACACAATTGTTTATATAATTTTTAGGTACATGTGTTATAGAAATGAGAATTGTATCAGGTGACATGGTGTCATGTGAGGTAACTGAACATGTGACTATGAATCTGGTTTTAAATATGGCTACCATTCTTTTAACTAATGTCTGATGAAGTTTAGTGTAAGAATACTTGACAAAAGAGCTAACCATAACATTTTAAGAATTACTGTTGCCTGCCTATTTTTTGTTGTCTATCAAACTCCACAACCTTAATTTAACTATGTAATGGCTGTGTTCTGATAGCATCAGACAGGGACTTCTCCCAGGGCACAATTATTACCAGCAATAATGACAAGGTAAGTGAGGAACCTGTAACTAGAATAAGATTACATAAGAGAGTATTATCATATGGAAATATGTCTATGCCACTTAGCAGAGCATTTGTCTGAGGTGTACATTTATGTCAGTAAGAACTCCTATGTCTGATTTTTGCAATATACAGTTATGGCTTCTAATGACTACAGTGCATGAAGTATTTCTATTGACCACTGTCAATAAAACATGGAGCAGGTCAACAATGCCCTCACTTGCACAACTATATCAGGAAGCAAAACTGAAGTACCTATGACTTCCACTGCTTTACTTACAATACACACTGAAATATAATGAGCTTCAACAATTATATACGCAGTCATAAAAGAAAAAATCAATGCATTTTCTTCTGCAATGCATATTAAGAAATTCAGTCTTGAGAGTAAGCAAGCATTAGCTATCCACTAGGTGCATCAGGCATATATGCAAATCTAAGTCACTAAGACATGTGCAAAGGATTGGACATAGTCATCATCATGTGCACAGGGTGGGGAGAGATGGTAGGGGACAAGGCTGACCACAAATAAGTGATTGTGTACAAGTAAGAAACACATGTATCTATCAAAGAATACAGTGTTCAAGGCCAGTAACAACTGATGTATAGCACTCAACAGTACTGTTTATATAGCTTGCATGTGTGTGAGCTTCTATGAGCAAGTGAATTTTTATTTCAGTGTGCATGTGCATGAATGCATTCAAACACTGTACTAGCACTATATCCTAACATCTTGGACAGGTGTGAGCCATGCATGGCAGAGTAGTCAGCTCACTGTTGTCACACCCAGTCACAAGAAACACCTCTGCCAGCAGTTGCACTGCTACATCTACAGCCCTTATGCTACCTGACATGAGTAATGTCTGCTGGACAAGCTCCCTCACAACTACATCTAGAACCACAACCCTGTGGCTTATCATGTTTGGGTGTGGACACCACAATCACTGATGGAGCAGTGGAAGCAGTGTCACTATTGGGATGGGATCTTGCATGGCACTGCCTGGTAACACTAGAAGATGCAACAACAGCTCTTTGGTCACCTGGATGCCCACCCTTCCTTCACCAGATGTTCCACCACATATACTGCCCGATCCAGTGTGTCATTCATTCTGTTCAAAGACTCATCCACATGATTCAGGAAGTCATGCACATCAGAATGTACAATGTGTATTACTCATACTATCTCTTTTGAGGCCCTGTTGGAACATGCCTGTACCTCCACTATGGCCTTACACAAACTTCAGGTGGCACCTAATGATACACCAGCATCAGGGAACAGGTGGACAACAGGCCTCTTCTAAGCACCTCTACCAACTCCCCTATGTGGCACTTATCTCCCATGATGACTATCAGGAGAAGCAACCAGCTCTGCAGCCAAAGTAATCACACTACTCTGATCAGTGTGTCAGCCTCAACCTGTCCTTCACCAGAGGTCTGCATGTCATGGGTATGCATAGGCATACTCACTGTGTATGAAATATAGACAAGGGATGTAGGAGCCACAACTTCAGTGTCAGACTGACCCTCTGCATCTCCATCATTATCAGAGGCTACCATTACTCTGACACCAAGTGGTAGGAGTTCCACAGTGCCACTGTCAGGATCACTTATGATAACAAACTATAACCCAAACACAGAAAAACAGAGAATAAAATTGATCGACCACTTTTCTTATATGATAAGTATGTTAAACTATACAAGATGCTAAATCAACACAATTTTATTCTCAGTTAAACCTGAATCTAACTTATATACAGTAATGGCAATAAACACGTGTGCTTACCATGTACATGTGGCCTTGCAGCCTGCAATCCAGATGTCCTTGTATATAAGGAAGGGAAAGGAAAGAATGCTGGTAAGTATCACAGTGCAAACAAAACAAGAAACAGAGAACAATCCCCTTTAAATATGCTGCTTAAACATGATCTCATACAAAAATCTACTGACCAGTCAAATCCCCACCACCCAACACCCTCATCTGTCTCTCTCTGCTACTGTGTAGTCTGACTTACACTTATCATTGTCTGTACATATATGAGATATATGCATATAAAGATATAACAATGACACTTGTATTTTGAATACCTGTCAGTTCTGTTTGAGACACTCTGGCTCTGTCATCCACATCATCACCAACATCACAAATTCTGTGTGAATCCTCTGTCAAGCTATCTGGATTTCTTACAGTGAACAGGAACTCCACTGTTTCATTAGTGGTGGGTTGGTAGCAGGATGAATTCACATAGCCACCTGTTCCCATGCAACTGCAGCAGTAGAGGTTATCACATCACTTGCCCCGTGTTTTATCTGGGAGTAACTTCTCCCATGCCATGTGACAGCACTAGTGTCATTGATTTCCTGTTGCCATATCAACTCTTGTTCAAATTGGTCACATCTAAATCTCCCTAAGGTAAAAGCTCCATGGTGATGTATGGCCTAGATAATGACCTCATTTTCTGCATCATTGAATGGTGGCTTACAGGGTACAGATTTCTTCTCGGGTGTCATATCCCTTTTATGGGATAAAACAGAAAACAGGTGCAAAATTAAATTTATAATACACAGACAGGATGCATGTGAACTCATTTATGTATGAATGTATGCATTCATCATGCACACAACAATTTAAAAGGTAATGCTCCCTATTACTACAGATAAGTTAGATGCTTTAACAAAATAACACTATATAACAGTCATGTAATGCAGATAATTGGTTTGTTACTATGTATAGCATTTTGCAGCATTAAAATCAAAATTCACAATGTACAAGTAGAAATGCAAAATACTATCATAGTGCCATCTCTACTACTGTGGAGGGTAGGCAAGTAGATATCACAAACTTAAAACATTTCCTTGTGCTAACAAATGTAAAAACACATGTCCTTGCTATGAAATTATACTACACTCATCTGCATTAACTCTTCACATTCCAATAAAATAAAAACAGAAAACACAGGTGAGGTAGCATTCTGTAGCAGACCTTTTGTAATGCAAACATAACCAATAAACATGGGTTATACCAAAAGTAAAGGATAAAGGAAAAAACAGAAATATGGCTTTGTACTGGGCATTGGAATTCACCCTTAATGTTACATTAAAAGCATTATATTAGAAATAGCAACATACCTTGACAATAAATCAGTGTATAAAGTAAATAAATCTCCAAAATGTGCATGTATTTAGCAGTATCAGGCTCTCTGGATCTATTCAATTGCCTTCACATAGTGTAAAGTCAGCCTTGTGAGCACAGTGAGTATGCAAATGAGGTGTTAAATCATTAGCATTCCTAAATACTACAATCTGCACTAAGTGTAGGGAAGGCAAACATGGTGTAAGGAACTACATGATTACATGCACATATTTTAGCACTACAAGGATGAGCATTAAGAACTGTTACCTGCTAATGGCTTGCAGGTATCCATGATTAATCTGACTGCAGGAACAAGCAGTGTTACATGGTCTCCCCCTTTCATGTACACTTACTGAGGGTGTGTCCAGGTGACAAGACTTAACAAAAAGCCTAAAAGTGCATTGACTGAGGTATGAGAGCAATAGTCCTAATATTCAAATGCTTTTTTAATACCACAGTTACTGCCTCTTAGTAGAACTATTATACACATTCAAGGGAGTAAATTAGGCATTGATGCAGATAATGTGTGCAATAAAAATAAGATAACATTGCACTTAGGAAAGCATAGATAAGGGAATGAGGCATCATAAAGAAAGAGAGGAATATACCTGCAGTATATGTACTCTTTGTTTAATATTGTGTGGGTTCATCAGTATCCTAACTGTTGGCAATGTTCTAGTCATCCAGTCATTTACTGGCAAATGAGAAAGAACAACTTTTATAACTAGGTTATGTTTCACTTTCAATGTCTCTTGATACAATGTCACAATTTGAGTACATCTAAATACTTTTTCTTATTGCTAATACATGTCTTTGATTGTGGCAAATATGGGAAATAATCATAATGATTATTCTTAATATCCTGTTCTGATGGTTCAAATTCATATAGTTATCTGTTGCAAGATAAAGTTGATTAAACAACAAAAAAATACATTTAAAGTACTTGTTTCAAAATGTGAGTTCTTTTTCTTGATTGTTGGTACACCTATTGGCACTGTGCTCCATTGACTGGTAGCAGTCAGTGGCAGTGAACAGCACTTCACTGCCCAAGGTAAAAACTGATTTAATTTGGAATGCCATTGATAGCACAATTTGGTATTGTAGCACAATTGATATTGGCACTAGTGCACTTTCCTCAGCACTCTGGGAGAAGTAAATCAAGTTGTCACACAGCTATCTCTGTGGCATAATGTGTAAATGTATTGAGTTGAGAGAGACAGTACTGCCGATGCAGGATACAAAACCTGTTAACAGATCATTTTACTATGGGGGATCAAAAAATAATAATGAATCCTGGCACTCATTTTGGTGTATGTATGTGCTGAGGTGAGAAACTCAAGTAAGGTCAGTATAGACTAAACGTGGCAGACAGATGTCATTTGAATTAATGTCAATATTACTTTTGTGTGCTGACTATAAAATGAAGACATTTCTGCTGTTCCCTGTCCCTTTTCCATTCACATGTCATTACCAAAATTATTGACATTGTGACACAAACATGGCATTAGCGATGTGACAAGGAGAAGTGAGAAAGCTGAATGAGTCAGTGTAATGCAATAGTAGCTCTGCTCATTGCTAAAAATACACAGTGATTCATTTAATATTCCTTCAGATTGTTATTGTTATTATTATCTGAAACAATGTCTGTGAATGCTTTTGATAAATACTGACTTCTGCATTTATGCTCCACTTGGCAGTTCAAAATGAAACTTTCACATGTAAAGGAAAAAATGGAAAACCTATGTGTAGGCTGCATTAGATAGCACATACCAGTCTGGTGGGACTGTGCGGCCATCAGCACTTTGTCTAGTACTCAGTAAAAAAAATACACATGTCAGGTAACAGTCTCTCTGGCAAATGAGAAAGAACAACTTTTATAACTAGGTTATGTTTCACTTTCAATGTCTCTTGATACAATGTCACAATTTGAGTACATCTAAATACTTTTTCTTATTGCTAATACATGTCTTTGATTGTGGCAAATATGGGAAATAATCATAATGATTATTCTTAATATCCTGTTCTGATGGTTCAAATTCATATAGTTATCTGTTGCAAGATAAAGTTGATTAAACAACAAAAAAATACATTTAAAGTACTTGTTTCAAAATGTGAGTTCTTTTTCTTGATTGTTGGTACACCTATTGGCACTGTGCTCCATTGACTGGTAGCAGTCAGTGGCAGTGAACAGCACTTCACTGCCCAAGGTAAAAACTGATTTAATTTGGAATGCCATTGATAGCACAATTTGGTATTGTAGCACAATTGATATTGGCACTAGTGCACTTTCCTCAGCACTCTGGGAGAAGTAAATCAAGTTGTCACACAGCTATCTCTGTGGCATAATGTGTAAATGTATTGAGTTGAGAGAGACAGTACTGCCGATGCAGGATACAAAACCTGTTAACAGATCATTTTACTATGGGGGATCAAAAAATAATAATGAATCCTGGCACTCATTTTGGTGTATGTATGTGCTGAGGTGAGAAACTCAAGTAAGGTCAGTATAGACTAAACGTGGCAGACAGATGTCATTTGAATTAATGTCAATATTACTTTTGTGTGCTGACTATAAAATGAAGACATTTCTGCTGTTCCCTGTCCCCTTTTCCATTCACATGTCATTACCAAAATTATTGACATTGTGACACAAACATGGCATTAGCGATGTGACAAGGAGAAGTGAGAAAGCTGAATGAGTCAGTGTAATGCAATAGTAGCTCTGCTCATTGCTAAAAATACACAGTGATTCATTTAATATTCCTTCAGATTGTTATTGTTATTATTATCTGAAACAATGTCTGTGAATGCTTTTGATAAATACTGACTTCTGCATTTATGCTCCACTTGGCAGTTCAAAATGAAACTTTCACATGTAAAGGAAAAAATGGAAAACCTATGTGTAGGCTGCATTAGATAGCACATACCAGTCTGGTGGGACTGTGCGGCCATCAGCACTTTGTCTAGTACTCAGTAAAAAAAATACACATGTCAGGTAACAGTCTCTCTGGCACAAGGTGTAAGTACAATGAGTTTAGAGGAAAGGACAACTGATGTATCATTCAAATACACTTAATGGATAATTTTACAGAGGGTTGCCTGAATGCATATTTAATCACATTTTTGATACCTTTATGTTGCTGTTTAAAAATCCACTATTGCCAGTATGTTTTACAACATGTGAGCTGTTGACTTTCCATCTTCACATTATGTGTCATTAACTACAAGTCTGATGAGGTGTTCCACAAAGAATATTTCTGATGTAATGAGATGTGAGGATGAGTATGTCACTTTAATGCATTTCTTGTTCTGGTCATTGCTACATCTACCCATTGATCTAGTTGAATTAACTGTCAACTTTTTTCTCTGTCAGATAATTTTTATTAATGTCTTTTCTACTTATAGTCTGCTTGTCAGCATAAAAATACTGTTACACTGCCGAAGTAAAAAAAAGTTTAGGCTGTCTTATGTAGTGCAAACATGTCTGGTATTGTTGAATGGCCCTCAGCACTCTTGATAGTAATGACTGACAAGAATGGACCTGACAGATGTCCATCTCTGGGAAACAAGGTGAAAATTAACTGAATTGAGAGAAATAAGGCACATAATGCATTGTTCAAATCCTGTTTGGAGATCACATTTCAATTATTCTCAGTATGTCATTTGTTTTCTTTTTGTTAATCTGCATTAGTGTACAAACACAGTTCACTACCGATAGAAAAAAAAGGAAAAATTTACCTTATGTTGTCTTATGTAGTCAAACCAGCTTGGCAGTGTTGCAAGGCCATTGGCACTGTGGTTAGGACTCTGTGAAGAAAATAGACCTGTCAGGTACCTTTCCTTGTGGCAGAAGGTGTCAAGTGCGTTGAGCTTAGAGAAACAAAAGAGCCGATGCTGGGTTTGAATCTGGTGACTTGCTAATTAAAAAGAGGGTCTGAATACACATGTACACACTTTTTATGATATCATTGTTTCACTGTCATTATCTTGCAGTACATACAGTCCTGATAATGTGTGCCAGAACTTAATGTTCTGATGTGCTATTGAGATGCGAAAAGGATGAATGTGTCACTGTAATACAGTCCTTCCTCTGGTCAGTGCTAGGTATAACCTATGCTTGATTTAATTCTTCCTGTCAGACTATTTTCTCTTTCATTTCTTTTATTTATTTTTTTCTGTAGTGCCTTTTGCATTTGCTCTCTGCTCAGCAGCATGCAAACATGTTTCTAGCTAAGGGAAAAAGTGAAAAAAATTAGTTTAAGCTGCCTTATGTAGCACAGACAATCTCTGCTGCACTGCGCAGCTATCAGAACTATGGATAGTACTCAGTGATGAAAATGCACTTGTCAGGTAGCTTTCTCTGTCGCAAAAAGATTAAGAACATAGATGATTAATTATTCAAATCCAGCTAAAATATACTTTTGCAAAGGGTAACTGAATCCCATTTCTCACAACATTTTGTTAGGGCTATAAAAATAAAGATAAATGATAATGTTAAACATGCTTATTGCAAGCAATGTATCAGTAGTGCTTGCATAACTAACCTTTTTAATTTAGCATATATCATTAATGCTTCACATATACAAGCTGATGTGTGTACAACTTCTTAAATATAACAATGGTAATGTTTAATTTAAAATTCACTTACATATGTAAGATTGGCACAGTACCTTTGTTCTAATCATCATAACTCATCATATGTCCTATATATGAGTTTAGGACAATCGTGTCTTATGAAGTATGTATGTAAAATTCCCAATGCTGTATTACTCATCTCATTCATCTGCATCCATCTAAAATATATTTACAGATAGAAATACTACCTTTTACATAGGAATGCATTCCCAGGACTAATTAAAGTTACACAAATATAGGCCACATTATATCTCTACTCATTCTGCAATAAGAATATTTCTAAATGCCATGCTTAAAAGGTAGTCATCCTGTAACAATGTCAATTAATAAGCTAAGTTTCAATTTTTGCATGGTTTATCCCATGGGTTTGATTCCAAATGGCTACAACAATATTTTTACATTGTGTAAGCCCCAACATCAGAATATGTCACAATTCAGCCTCTTTATCATTCCAAACTGCAAGGATTAAAAGCCATGCCATTAAACATTCCATTGTTGAATACTGGAACCTGTGTCAGTAGGTTGAGTATCATATCATTCAATGCCATGTTTCAGAACTCTATTGCTATTTGTTGTAAGTAGTGCAAATGTGCCTGCCAAGGAATCCATATGCTTTCAATTGCACAGCTGTGTGTCTTTGAGCACAATCAGTTACATGTAAGATCGGAAATGTGTGCCAGTTCAGACATATCTTTTTACTTTGACTTTTGCAATCATGTCTAGCAATGGGGAGAATGATGCTAAAATTTAAGCGCAATGGTAGGGTGGTGAGGAGTCCATAGGTTCATAGGTTGGTACTGAGCTATCTGCCCGAAGGCATATATTAGCCCAGCCACGTTGTGGGGTATTCACCACCCCTTTAGTAGTTCCTTAGACCGTTGTACTAGCAGCTAGTACCCTTGGACCCTATCTAGTAGGGCTGTTGGTGTGATCCCCGGTGTGAACTTTCTGTTACCCATCCACTCATCAAGGTTCCTCTTGAAGAGTGATAGTGAGGGGCTCTCTCTTATGTAGATCGGGACCCTGTTCCATAGTAAGGGAAGTCTCTGCAAAGGGAATCTATCCCTCCAGCATGTTCTATTCATTGTTGTGTTGAGGTTTATATCCCTAGAGCATGTAGCTCGGGTAGATTTGGTTTTGCTAAGATGGAGCATGTTCAACAATTCTGGGTTGGACATGGCTCTGTACGTTAGACAGAGATCGCCTCTGAGAAAGCGGTATGCAACAGAGAACAGTCTTAGCTTTTTCAATCGTGCTTCAAAGGGCAACTGTTTGAGGCCAGTAATTCTCTTGGTTAGGTACCTCTGTGGTCTCTCCAGCTGCTGGAGATGTCTAGCCAGGTATATTCCAATTAGTGCATTGTACTCAATAATGGGTCTGATGAGGGAAGAGTAGAGGGGCACCATTACATACTTAGATCTTGATGCGAACCCTTTCATGATCAGATGGGTCACATAGAAGGATTTTCTAACCACTTTGGCAACATGGTTATCAAAGGAAAGCTGGCTATCTACTTGGGTCCCTAGATCCCTTATTCCTTCATCAGATTTCAGGGGATTACCTCCTATGCTGTAGTTTGCGTGTACTCTGTTTTTCCCAAAGGGGATTACTACACTTTTTTTTGCATTTAGCTTGAGACCATGGCTTTGACACCATGCATCAGTCTCATTTAGGCCCTTCTGGAGGATCTCCATGTTGGCCGGAGACTCTATTATAGCACCCAGTTTACAGTCGTCCACAAACTTAGTCAGCCACAGCCCTTCCATGCTTGCCTGTACTTCTGAGAAGTATATGCCAAACAGGAGGGGCCCCAGGACAGAGCCCTGAGGCACACCACTCGTTACTGGTCTGGATTTAGACATAGATCCTGCTACTCTTACTTTATGGGATCTGTCTGAGAGCCAGTTTGCGATCCATCTTGTGATGTAAGGGTTTATGCCCAGGCTGGTGAGCTTATCAATAATACCCGAATGGAGAATGGTGTCAAATGCTTTAGCAAAGTCAAGGTAAGCTGTGTGTACCTCCTTTCCCTTATCTATAGCCTGAGTAACTGTCTCAAAGAAATCCACCAGGTTCAGGAGGCATGATCTGCCCTTGGCGAAGCCGAACTGTGTGGGGTCCAGCGACTGGAGGTTCCCAATCTCTCCATTTATGTGTTCCATAATGATTCGCTCCATAGCCTTACAGATCAGACTGGTTAGGCTTATTGGTTGGTAGTTCCCAGGGTCAGTTGTGGCCCCACCCTTGTGTAGCAGGACCACTGTTGCCGTGCGCCATTCTCTGGGCACATATCCTGTGGAGAGGCTGAGACTGAACAGGGTATTAAGATGCGGGGTTAATTCCTTTTGGAGCTCACGTATGGCACAGCTTGGGACACCATCTGGTCCCATGGAGGCAGTGTTTTTAGCTTTAGATAGAGCCTTGTTAACCAACATATCAGTAATAATTGGACTTACACAATCCCCTGGAATGGTAATAGGCCCTGTAGGTGGTGAGGAGGGGGGAGAAATTTGCACTGAACCTGTCAGCCAAGATGTTGGCAATGTCAGAAGGGTCAGTGTATTTTGTTCCATTTTGTACTAGCTCAGAACAGACCTGAGCATTGCCATTTAGGATATTTTTATCTCTCTTCATAAAGTACTATATCCATAGACTGCTGCAGGTGGATTATATCTGGTCTCAGTGAGATGCTGAGGATTGTAATAGCTTCATCAAGGCTGTCTCTAGTGTAACTAATAAATAAGCACCTGTCCAGGCATGTCTAAGGGTCAGTTCCTGGTGTTTTCTCCTATCTACCTGATGACTCTGGGCATCTTGGGGCAATGCAGCAACTGCCTCATGTACACAGACAACCCTCTCCTCCTACCACCCAAAACTACAACCTGTGAAAGATGCACTTATATAGCCAAACTGGAAGCAAAGCTCTCTTCACCCAAGACTGGACTAGACAGTCAAGAGGATAAGGTAAACACTTGCATCACACCACACTCATCACATATTCCCTCAAAACCTACACCACCAAAACACACACATAGAAACATGAAACACACACCAACATTTGTGGAGGCTCTCAATAAAAATCTGCTCAAGCAAGAGAGACCTCCAAAGCAGAAACACAAGCAACCTCCACCCCCCAACACAACCCAAATGACACATAGCCCACAAACTCAGTGTGCCACTCAACCACAGCCCATAAGGCATAACAACATACCCAACACTCTAGTCATAGGTGACTCTGTAGTCAGGCACACTGATGTTCCTCCCACCAGGCTAAACAAGGAGAAAGTTACTGTCAGCTGCCTGTCGGGTGCCAGGATCCACCACATAATGCACGCACTCAGGTCACTCCACAAGTACAAATATGACTCTGTCATTGCCCATGTTGGTGTGAATGACTTGAGACATACCTCCCTGGACTACATGAAAAGAGACATGGAGGAGCTCTCCGATCTTGTAGCCCAGGCAGGTATGACCCTAGCCCTGTGTAGCATCCTGCCATCACCCAGAATGATACCACAGTACAATGATTGACTTCAAAAATTGGCTAAGCTTCTGGTGTCATCCCAAGGGGATCTAGTATCTGTCTGCCTTGGATGACATGATCAACAGACCACGATGCTTTGCCAGAGATGGCCTGCACCTGTTGCCCTTGGGATTATGGATACTGGCTAAGGATCTTGCCACCGTTATAGTGTTTTTTTAGGCAGGGTTCAAATGACAAATTCACCATCTTAACAGGTGCAAGCAAACGAAATCTGAGGGTAATGCTACTCAATGCTAAAAGTCTAAACCTCAAAATGCATTCATTCGAGGCACTCCTTTAAATGGAGAACATCGACATCTGTGCAGTGACAGAGACCTGGTTCAAGGTTCCATAGAGCAACCCTGTATTACCAGGCTATAATTCATAATAAACCTTTCGTCCACCTAACCTGGACCAAAACACTAAAGGTGGAGGCATTTCTATATTCATTAAGGATATCCACACCTCCAGGCTAGTTGCTCAGCATAATGCATCCAAAATTATCCAAGTGCAACTAACTCTGGGCAAGACCACAATCCAAACTGTAACTTGCTACAGATCCCCCATCATGCCTCAGGATTCCCACTCCTCATTTCTTAATTCACTGGAAAATAGGGTACAACACAACACCCTAATAATGGGTGATTTCAACTACCTCACCATTAACTGGGAAAACTACTCATGTACCAACTCTTTTGCTCAACGTTTTCTGGAATTCATACATTCCAACACCTTGGATCAATTTATCCACACCCCCACCAGGGGCAGCCATATCCTAGACCTGGTCATTACCAACATGGGCGACTAGTGTTCCACACCTCGTTGGTCAGATCTGACCACAAGCTAATCACCCTAGACATCCACATCCCATCCGCACCCCCATTAAGGAAGCCACCGTAAAAAAATTCTCCAAAGCCAGCTTCACGCTTCTTAAGACAGAAGTGGCAAACTTCACAACACCCATGCAGATGGACAGTAAAGGTATGACTGCTGAATCCCACACAAATGCACTTTATAAGCACTTACATGAGTGCATGGATCATACTATTCCTAACAGATCCAAGATGCTATCCTCTAAAAAAAGAAAACCAGTTTGGTGGTGCTCTGCCATAAACAAATTCTACAACAAAAGAAAGAAACTGTTGCAAAAAAGAGTAAAATCCCATGATTGGACGAACTCCGTGGTCAGCCCCAGTAAGAAGCTGAGACTCCTCATAAAATCCTCCAAAGCTAGTTATGAAAACAAAATCACCACTGTTTCTAAAGACAACCACAAAGCATTCAATAGCTATGTTAAGAATCTCAAAGGCAACACTCAGATCTGCTCTGAGTTACAGCACAATGGCACTAAATATACAGAACCAACTGATATTGCCAACATCCTGGCAGATAGGTTCAGTGCAAACTTTACCCCCCTTTCACCCCCAAAAGGACCCATCTGTATACCTGAAGAATGCAAAGTTCCTGTAATCATGGCTGGACAGGTAAAACTACACTATCCAAAACCAAGCCAAGAACACAGCATCCATGGGACCTGACAACATCCCAGGCAGCATTATACACGAACTGCAGAATGAACTGGCACCCGACCTAAGCACCATGTTCAATCATAGCCTTATCTCAGGCTTTGTGCCCACTGAATGATGCACAGCAATGGTTATCCCACTCCACAAAGGGAGAGCTACCGCGGAACCCGGGTACTACCGCCCCATTAGCCTAACGAGCCTGGTCTGCAAGGCCATGGAATGTATCATCATGGATCTTATAAACAAAGACAATGGTAATCTCCAAACTCTGGACTCCACCCAGTTCAGGTTTTTAAAAGGCAGATCATGTCTCCTTAACCTGATAGACTTCTTTGAAGCAGTCACCAAAGCCATAGATGAGGGTAAGGTGGTTCACACAGCCTATCTAGAGCTCGGCAAGGCTTTTGACACTGTCCCCCACTCTGGAATTATAGATAAACTCACTAAATTAGGTATAAATCCCTATGTCATAAGATGGGTTTCCAACTGACTCACTGACAGAAGTTACACTGTGAAAGTAGCAGACTCTAAATCAGACTTCAGACCAGTAACAAGTGGAGTACCACAGAGTTCAGTTCTGGTTCCTCTCCTGTTTGGTATCTACTTTTCTGAAGTACAGGCTAACACAGAAGGTCTTTGGCTAATGAAGTTCACAGATGACTGCAAACTCAGAGCCATAATCGAAACTCCTAATGATGTGGACAGCCTACAAAAGGCCTCCGGAGACAGATGCCTGGTGTCAAAGCCATGGCCTCAAGCTCAATGCCAAAAGGTGCATTGTCATCCTCTTTGGTAAAACCTCTGTACCCATGAACTACCACATAGATGGTAGTCTACTTAACACCGAAAGTGTGATAAGAGACCTTGGGACACAGGTGGACAATATTCTCTCCTTTGATAATCACATCACCCCATTAGTCAGGAAATCCTTAAATGTGGCACACCTCATCAGAAAAGGTTTCTCATCCAGGAAAAAAGAGGTCATTGTTCCCCTCTACTCATCACTCATTAGACCCATTATAAAGTACAACACCCCTTTTGGTATGTACCTCAGAAGACATCTACAACAACTGGAAAGGCCACAGAAATACCTCAAAAAGAGGATTACCAGCCTCAAACAGATGCCCTACGCAGACCGTCTCAAACATCTCCAGCATTACTCTGTCGCATATCGCCTACTCAGAGGCTATCTCTGCCTAACATACAAAGCTATGTCAAACCCAGAGCTGTTGGACATGCTCCACTTAAAGAAATCCCAATCCCTCTGAGATATACCTTCTAGGGATCTAAACCTTGTCACCACAATAAACAGAACATGCTGGAGGGATAGATTCCTGTCCCAGAGACTTCCCATACTCTGGAACAAACTATCTATCTATATCAAACAAAGCTCCTCATTAGCACTTTTCAAGAAAAAGTTTGATGATTGGATGGGAAATAGGAAATTCACCCTGGGGATCACCTCTGTGGCTCTGCTCGACAGGGGCACAGGAAAATAATTTTCTTGGGTGGCAAAACCAGGGTACCTTTTTGGCTAGGCTTATATAGGCCCTAGGGTCAATAGCCTAGTCCCTACCTATGAACCGGCATTCCACAGACTGGGAAACTATGTCATCACCACAATAGTAACCTTAAGAAGTGCAAGTAGGACCTCCTAGGTAGATGGCAGGCTGAGTTTGGGACTGTGAACATCCCTCAGTTCTGTAAGTATACTGACCCATAAGGTGTCTATGACATGCTGTTAATTATCTATCCAGCCAACACAGTTACTCATTATGCTTTCATATGTATTTATTTTCTTTTTTGTACAATACAACTGCAGAGAAATTAGCTGCAAACTGTGAGGTAAACCAGGAGAGATTAACTTGCCTCAGAGCAGCATGTGCTAAGTATGCTTCAGGTCAAAACCCAAGCCAGAAAATTATTTTTAAGTCCCTTAATCACTAACATCTTTAATAGTCATACCTTAACCATGATATCACACATGCATGCCTTTTCCAATAACTTTTGCTGCTTGCACTAGGCAATGAGAGCATCAACTTAAGTATATGTGGGTTCATTACCCAAGAGCAGCAATTATTTTTTAATATAGGATATTATTTCTAAACTATTATCAGCTCTACTATATCAGGAACAATTCAAATATGGTAACCGCAATTATTATATTTGAATGCCTATAGCCTATACATATAGAGAAATAAAGGCTGCTCTTTCTTGTATCCTAGCAATAATTTTCAATATGTTTTGACACATTCATATGTTAACATCATATATCAGTGTGGCAATGGTGTACAATACTAAATAATTATAATTATTTTTGTATTGACCCTAGAAATGTATGGAACAAATAAATTAATGTGTCATGCCATGGATCTAATTATCTTTTATATTTGTATCCCCTCACCTAGCTTCCTTCTCTTTCTTTTGGGGGGGGGGTGTGTTTTACAGTTTATTGACATTTTTCTATTTGCATACCTTGCTGTTGAAACTAAAAGGACCAACAGCACAGACAGAAGAAATTCCACCGTGGCTCATTACACCATACCTCCACAGAAGGTAGAACAGGCACTAGTGGAGGTTACCATGCAAAGAGGTCTCAATTAATATATTAGCAGGGTTGAAAAGGTCTATTATTGGATTGCTAAAATTATTTCACATTCAACCCTAACCCAGGCTGCTTATGCAGGAGACAGTGATGACATTCTGAGGGTGAGGGCCAGATTCTCACTGTTCTCAAGCTGGACATGGGTTGACCACCAATGTCCCTAATCATGGTGTCCCCCAACCTTTTGTCTCCATCATCATCCATGTCTGTCATGTATGTCCTGTATGGCTGTGCATGCTTTCTAACCTAACCTACCTACCTGGCCCTCTCATTCCTAAGCACCTTCCACAACATCCTCTTAAAAATAGGCAGCTGTCCCACAAAAACATATGCCCATACATAGCTCTCCATTTTGTCTATGC
This sequence comes from Protopterus annectens, assembly GCF_019279795.1. Taxonomy (NCBI): domain Eukaryota; kingdom Metazoa; phylum Chordata; order Ceratodontiformes; family Protopteridae; genus Protopterus; species Protopterus annectens. The sequence continues at coordinate 611,943,152 of NC_056743.1, forward strand.
ATCATCTTAACACACAGTTTGGTCCAATTGGGCATACAACATTATTCTCTTGCTATCAGCCATCACTGGTGTGGTGACACTGCAAACTCATGAAACTGTGTATACAGGTATACATTTATGTTGTAAAGAACTGGATAGCTATGGTGCTCTTCCACCACCCTACTGCAAATTCTTGTATTTTTCCCTGTATCATAACTTCTGCTTGCCACCCCTATTTTTACCACTGTCCTGTCCACCCCTTTTTCATGCATTTAATGTGGTCAAACACAGATTCACAGACAACACACATAGTCAGAAATGACAAATGGAAAAGGCTTTAATTTATGTCCTCAGCATTTGCAAGCCGGTTGGCATGGTGCAACAATGCTGAGTGATGGTGAACGCTGTTTAACTTCTTATTGCAAAAGCTGATGATTTCAATTTAATCTACAGTGGTTTGGTTACTTTTACATAAGTGTGCTTAAATTTGCTGTGCTATGGGAATACAGAGTGAAGGAAGACTAAAAGCAGTACTGTGAAGCAGTTAATGTAACAGTTCTTAGGCTGCTAGATGGGGGATTTATTAAGCCAACCTTAACCTGCTTAAGTCTTCATGACTATTGCATTGTCTTACCCCATATTTCTCTCTACATGAAACACTTTATTGTACATGGCATGACAGCTTCATGATGATTTAAAAGGTAGAAGTAACAGACCATACAAATGTTCCTACATGCCCTACAAAGCATTGTTGCTATTCCTCTGTGCATCTGTCTCTATATCTTCCCTGCTGCCTCAGTATGTTCTCACTGTGCTTCAGTTGTGTTATTTAAAGGTTGTGAAGCAGTAATTCCTTTGTGGCATGATGAGATAATGCTCACATGTATAGCCAGATTTTTGGCTGCTTTCAAGGGTTATAATCCGGCCAATAGCTAAGTGTTATGGATTGATTTTGGTACACTATTTTATGTGTACTTGTTGGCTACATACTGTTATCCACCACCATAACCATTTTTCTGTCATAATCTACTTTGTCACTGCCTCCATTTCACCCTGTTGATAGGTCTTCTCCCTTCTGTATCATTATCATTCTACCTCTGCATTTGTGGAATGTCTGGTGGCAGTCAAAAAATGCAATTAAAGCTAAATGGAAGTATACAGCTTATGGCAATGTCTTGTGATTTTATTGCCTTCAGTTGCATTAATCTGTTGCCCTTCATGCCACTGCACTTAGTTATGTTTATTCAGTTTAATGTACTTTTCAATGAGCTGAAGAGTTGGATGTACAGATTACAGGGTCAGCAGAATAACAAAAAATGCATACATTCACATTTACTGAATTCTGCTACCAAACGTTAACTACCAGAGTATGACTTCCTGTGTACTGTACTTAAAAAATACTCATGTATAAATGTTTTTTTTCTTGAAATGCTCTAGTGGTTCAAATCTGAATGGATAAAAAAATGTTTTAGAATATTTTGTATGATGGATTACTATCAAAAGCTTGAAACTTACAACCACGAACATTGGTTTACACAATGCATATGCTTGACTCATAAATATTAAGTAGGTTCAAAGGTCAACGCAGCAACATCGACAACGTGCTGTCAATATTAATGTTGGCAGCTGCCATTGCCAACCATGCTTCATGTCCCTGCCTTGTGTACATCCTTATTAACGGACGGACACTTGAATGTCAACACCTCCCATCTTCAAGGAGGTGGCTGCTGTGTAGCTGACTTTCAACAATTTCATTGTAAACCTTCTATGGCTCCTGTGGTGGTCAGTATTGGATACAACTTTCTTAACCCATTATTATTTTGCTGCTACATTAATGTACCTGCTCCCTATTGTAAAGCCTGTCTTGTAGAGATCTTTGTGTGAACATTTGCACAGAGCAACACAGAGTACTGCTAATTGCCATCCAAGTTCAACACTTCAGGATACGATTATGCATGCATTACTACTTTGCTATCAGCAGTGCAATTCAGCTAGGCAGCACTGTACTTGTGGCAGAGAGTAAACAAACATATTGTTTCAGGTTTCACAAGGTCTGAATGTATATATTATGTATGTATATATTCATTTTGTGAAAAGATTATCTTGATTTCAGAGTGATGTTGACTCAATGAATTCAGTCAGTTAATTAATACACTCTCCAATGGTTACACTTGTACCTGTTACAATTTGGTTAACCTATTCACATATAATCTATCACTGTTATTCTGCAGTGCACTGTCCTGTGCAAGCGTTGTCTGTATTGTCAATGCATATTCTGCAAGCATGAAACAAGACAAATCAACATTAATAACAGATTGAAGTGGCAGAAAGGTTTGACTGGTAATCCAGTAGTTTACAGCTGTGAATTTCTTTGGCATCCCATACAATGAAACAGATACATATCCCTCACAGTAATGCAGTGTACATGAAAGACAGTATCTAAATGTTAGCAAAGTATTTAATTACATGGAACAATCACAGTGATATTATGTTGTCCTGTGCACACATTTGCATTTGTTCCAAAACCTGTGATGCACAGTAGCATCTGTTACAAAGAGTGGATTTTCAACAAGTATAAATGTGATATTTCACATCCAACTCAGATTTCTTCTGTAGTGCTTGCAACTAATACTGTGCTCTTTAGATTGTATAAAATGATAGGAGATTCAGTGCTCAACTTGTGAAATGTGTGTGTGTGTGTGTGTGTGTGTGTGTGTTACACTTGGTGTGGTATCACCTACCAAGAGAAGCATCCATTTACCTTTACACACTATCCTTATTCCACATTTAACAGAAACATACTCACTGCAATACACTGATGAGGTCATCCGGTCAAAAGTGCTCTATGTCTCAATAAGAGTCAGAGTTTTCCTGTGACACTTGTGCTTGCAGTTAGTACTGTACTCTCTAGATTATGTAAATAAATATGTAGGAGTTTTGATTCTCAGCATTGGAAACTTGTATGTGTATGTAATACTTTATGCTGTTATCCACTTTCCCTGAACAGAATTCATTTCAATTTGCTCCCTTATCTAACTTTTAATAGAAACTTACTTTCTGCAACACCCTGATGAGGTCATCCTGTCAAATGTGCACTCTCCCCTTAAAAGTCAGACTTCTCTTGAGGCACCTATGACATTCTGATTTCTAGTGTGTGCACTAGATAGGTAAGAGGTTCAGTGCTCAGTGTGGGGAACTTGTTTGTATTTTTATGGGGGGTATAGACTCAGGTGACCATGTCTTCTGCCAGCTGTGCACATTCAACTTGTACTGTGGGGAAACATTTTAACTGCTAAATGACTTCTCCAGCCTCTTATCCCATCTTTCAGAACCAATTTCTTTGTGCAACAAACTGATGAGATTATTCTTTCTAAAATGCAGTCACACTTTAAAAGTCAGAATTCTCCTGTGGCACTTTCGTTTTTTGTACTATTCAGTCGAATGTATAAACTGATATGCAAGAAGTTCAAATACAGAAGTTATTAACTTCTATGACCATGTGTGACTGCAAAAGTATTCAGGATCCATTTACACATATTTGCACTGGCAGTATTTACAACTTCAGATGGGCTCATTTTACCACACATATCTCCTTGACAAATTACTCTACTGATGTCATCCCTTCATAGATGCTTTATGTTTCACTTGTACTCAAGATTTTCCTGTAGCACTGGCTGCTGATAATATGCTGAATAGATCACATAACTAGATAAGTAGGTGGTTTGAGTCCATCATTGCTTAAATAGCATGGCTGTGATTTTGTCATATACTGTTGGCTACCTCACAACCATCTTTATATACACTTCACTAATGAGATGTATTTACATTGGCACAGTGTTACACTAACAAACACTAGCATCCCCAGGGAAAATAAATGTTTGGCAACACAATGATTACATTATGCTACTACAACTGCAGTATCTCAGTTCTAGTGTGACTTCCCCTGCAGTGTATGACTTTGATACTATGTTTTGTACATTGTGTAACTACATAAGTAGGATGCTTAAGGCCAGCTGTGAATGTGTCTTTCACCTTTATTCTGTGTATACTACTTTTCAAATACATATATGATGTGTAGCTGTACAGCATTATTGTGCCCTTCAAAGATTTATTAGCATAAACATCCAGCTAATAGATAGGGGTGATGTCATGCATTCAAATGTACACTGTCACAGTTGTACCCCAACAACATGTCATGTGGTACTTGCGATTCAGGCATTAATCTGTAGCTTGTGATCTTAGGTAGTTACTTTATATCCAGCCATATGTTGCATCAGCCTTATTGTGACTGTACATGTCACTAACACTGTCAAACACGTCTGTTTTGTGCACGTATAGATGTTAATTCATCTTACAAAAAGCTATGATAATTTCTCACATATCAGTACTTTTATTCAGAGTAATGATGACATGTGATTACATTTTCCTTACATAACATATGTGATAAATGTTATGCTCCAGTATAACGTAATGAGATGACATTCTGTATGTTGCTGCCTTAGTAGACCAACTCCTTGCAGCAATAACATGTAATGTCTTGACATACTGACATACCTCACAATTGTAGTGACACTTCTACCATGGCACATTCAGTCTGTGTAATATCATGCCTTCTCTGTTGTCAAATGCTCCTGTGTTCAACATCCATGTGATCTTATACTGTAATGACTTAATGGCATCCACCACAGTTACAATGGTACATTCACAGTTCAAGTGGCCTTCCCCATTCCTTTTATCTTAAAGAGAGTGTTTGCAACACAATCATATGAAGTAATAAGTTAGAATAGGTGAAGTGTCACACTTGCGGTAAGACTTCCGCTGTGGTGCTTGTGGTTTATCCACTTCTAATTAATCAGTATAGTCAAATAACTTACTGTTCAAGTCCTGTAAAGTCCAACATTATATGAATGTATTGATGATACACAAACACCATAGTATCTAGTTATTCATATGCATTTTTATGTTGGGCAAATGATATTAAAACCACAGGCTGTGATTAAATAGTAGTGAAATGATTATGAGGGTATGTTGTGCTTTGAGTGCTCTTGTGACATGTGCATTCAGTTCTGGCTTATATAGCATACTTACACAAATAGAATGTGGTTCAGTTCTGGAACAGTGTGTGTACCACACAGTGGAAACAGCTTCTCAAAGATGCATTTGTATTGTACTGTGTACTGTTGTATGGACAGTAACATATCTAGCTCCTTTTCAGCAGGATGAGTACATCATATTGTCCATATTATATACGTATTAAATTCATAATGCCTTTCTTATTGGACACATTGATTTCTGTTATTTGTGATAGCCTCCACTGATGTCTCCTGTGGCACATGCAGTCAGTACGGAGGTTTGTACAATTTTTTTGTCAGGCAACCATGTCAAACAATGTTGGCTTATACACAGACAATAGTTATGGCACAGTCAGAGGGCAACCTTTTTCAGCCTACTATCCAACATGGTAGGGCATCCATACCCTTTATGATAGGAAGGTACCATAAGCCCCTCAAGGGTGTTCTTCACGACACAAGTGATATATGTATTTCTTTGGCATCCATGATTGATATGTATCTCTCTGATATATGTCCTGGCATGTATTTAAAAATGACATGATGCAAATGTTTATTATGTCACTCATTGCTCACAGGCATTGCCTGTTTTCAAAATAATTATGCTCTGTATTACATGTCTTCATCCAGATATTTCTTTATTACTGCCACTGTTTACATCCAGACATTTCTTTATTGCTGAAATAGTTTTTGTCACTCTGTATGGCCTAATAGCTTATGAGGGCTTCCATAAAATATTTCTTACTGTTTGACATGCTGCCAGACCATCAGAAACTGTGAGTGCTCCTTTATTACAACACTTTTTTGTGTGCTAGTGCTGTTGAATTATTGTCGTATTACTGTTCCCTGTAATTCCATTTGAGTATGCCCAGTATAGCAATGTCTGAGATGTTTGTACATTACCAATGGAAAACTTGAAATAATTAAATGTCACCAGATCTGTTTTGTCACTTGTCAGTTATGTATGTTGAGTGTTATTATATTACTGTTTAGCATTTACATGACTATACAACACTTGCTTGTCTATTACATATTTATATATGATAACCCCCTTCCCTATAGCTACAGGTTATATTTATTCGCAAAAACATGTTCTAAAAACATGTTCATTTCTGATGTGCATTACATGACAGCTGTAAGGCTCATGTGTTTTTGTGTATACATGCTGAGGTAGAGAATGCAACAGTGCTGTCAGCTTGAATACATAAATTCCCTGTATATAAATCTCATATGCAATAATTGTAGTCTATGCATTCATCCCATAATGTATCTTCAGGCCTTGCTGTTATCTCATCTCATCTCTGCATTTTATTAATATGTGAATCACATTTTAACTCCCCTTTGTTACACTGCAGCTTATTACCTCAATCCTTTGTGAATATGTCCATTTTTATTTATGTGCATTACTCAGAAATTGTCATTGACATTAATTATCATTGCAGCAATATGGCTGGATTATGATAGAAATGTTTCTTTCACACTGCATAACTTTTGCCTGCAGTATACAAGTACACTTTACCCATTTCCTCTCCTCACTTAATTACTTATGTAGGAGTAGGACAGCTAGTATTATTCAAGAATGATTCTCCCATTTCACATCTCATCCTTCAGTATTCTTTGACTGCACTTGTCTTTAATCTTTCTGAGCTTCAACATGTGCTCATTTACTAGATTTGCCTAGAGACAACCTGTTTTGTTTCCATCCTGTCATCATGCTTGTAAGCACCTTTTCATAACCACATACACTATTGCTGGGCATGAAATGGTGCTTGCAAACATATAGGTTCATTGAGCAGCATGCATATTCAATTAGTACTGCTGCTCCTTGTGTTAGCATGCTTGCATCATGTATGCATAGCACAAATCATACTCAATTGTTAATGAATCCCAGGGGTTGTTTAAATAAGCCCAGTGTATCATCCACACAAAAAGCCACAAATTTACAAGTTGCATTGCAAGTCCTGGAATGGAAGTAGTTATTATAGAAGGATTTGTCTGGAACCCAGACACATTGTAGCCGTTATGTCTGCTTAGGAAGTGTGCATTACTGCTCACAATTTTCCTGATACTCAACCAGCTGCTCCCAAAAGGCAGATAGAATATGTAAAGTTCCTCAGTCTTTTAAATTTTTATACACTATTCCCAAACCTGACCCAGCAGCGTTTTGAATTCACAGACTCTTATATTAAAATGTGTTATGATAAATTGTGAAAGTACAAGGAATGTCTTATCTAAAGTTTCTTTTTGTGAGGAAGAATCTATTTTAAATAACTTAGTTTTGTGTATTGCAGAGGTCAGTACTCATTGTTTGCAGTGTGTGTATGACTTTGTTGATACTTCTTCCAGGGTCATGGCCACTTTTACTGTTTCAAGGAGGTTTGCTTGACTATACTCCCAGAACCTCCCAAATGATGTTAAAAGTGAGATTTTAAAAGCTCTTTTGGATAGAGATTTAGTGTTTGTCCTGTCTGCTGCAGAGGTGATCAGAAAGTGTGATGAAAAGGACAATCTGATCCAGGGACTCTCTGAGATTTTTCAGCCCTCTTTTTCCAAATTGTCCAATGGATTTTCTATCCCTTTATTCAATTTTGGTAAAAAAAAAAAAAAAAACAGAATAGAACAGCTTCAACAAAGGTCAGTTGAAGTGATGTTTAAAAAAAATAGCAAGAGATTCCAAACTGAAGTCTGGAACCTCCCAAAACCAGAGATAGTAAACAACTCTGAATGACTTTTCAGGAGACCTTGTGAACCCCCCTGCCCGCCCTTTTTTTCCAGAAAGTCTGAATCTCCATTTTTCTCTTTGACAGCAGATTTTTTCAGACAAATTGGTTCCGAAATTCCTTCAAGGATACAGATGGTAGTGGGAAGAAATTCCTCCTTTCCAGGGGGTCATTCCTCATTCTCCAGATCAAACTCTTTCATATCCAGCTGTTCTTCATCACACAGTGTTTTAAGGAATGACAGTACCAGTTCCTCCCTTACAGCTTGGGAAGAGTTTTTAATTGAAGGATGTTTCTAGTGCCAAAGAAAGAAAATACATGGAGACCCATTCTGGATCTTTCTTTCTTAAACCTGTTTGTGATAATGCCCATATTCAAAATGATTTCACTTTACAACTTGTTACTCCTTCATTCATGTCTCCAGGTAACAAGAAAGATGCAATTCATCACAATTCCTATTCATCTAGACATCATTTGTTTTTAAGGTTTTGTGTGTCTGTATTACATTATCAGTTGTTAGCATTACCCTTTGGATTATCCAGTGCACCTACAGTGATGACAATTTCTCGCTCAAGTTATAGCTCATTGCAGGCTATAGGGGATCCACATTTTTCCATGTTTAGATGACTTGCTTATCTTTGCAGTGTGTTTTTTTTCAAAGTGCCAGGAATCTCTCACTCTCTCTTGGGAGAGAGATCTCTTACACAAGCTGGAATTCCAAGAAAAGAGCCAAACGTCTTTCTTGACTCTCACACACAGGATTGTGTTCCTGGAATATCAGCTAGACACTTCAGTTCAAAGAGTTTTTGTTCCACGGGAAAATATAGATCTTTATTTAGATCTATTTGTAAGGTTTTCCACTCAGACTCTGGTCACTGTGAGATAATACCTAAGGATTTTTGTCTCATGGTATCTATGATTCTCATAATACTCACAGCAAGACTCCACATGAGAAAGATACAGTGGTATCTGAAATCTCATTGGTGCAGAATGAAAACTATTTCTTTTCAATTCCCAGTGCCTGTATTTGTCAAAAGAGCAATCCTATGGTACAGACAACAGATATCCTTAAATCCAGATCCCCCTTCTCCCTCCCTGCCACTAAGTAGTTATTTACCACAGCTGCTTTGGACTTAGCTTTGGGAGCAGTTTCATGAGGGATAAAACAGCAGGGTCGTGGGTGCCAAGTGCAGATGCAAACATATAAATATCAAGGAGATTCTTGACCTGATCAAGGCAGTCCACTCTCTGAACCATCTTGGGTCTTGGGACCTATTCAAGTAGTTACAGACAACACCACACTAATGTAATACATCAACAAGCAAGGACTAGCCAGTCATATGCCCTTTCTAGACTAGTCATGTTAGCTTGGGATATAGCTTAACAGCACAATCTCACTCCACATGTGTCCTACATTCCATCTGATCAAAACTGTGAGGCAGATAAGCTGAGCAGGATAACAGCGGTCTCTCATGAATTGAAACTAGATCAGGATCTTCCAAGATTTGATGCATCTATGAAGAGTCCCTCAAGGAGATCTCTTTGCCTCCTCTCTGAACAATCAGCTGGCAATATTCTGTTTCAGGACTCCATGCAAGAAGACCTGGAATACAGATGTCTTTTCTTTGGATATGAATGTTCCTGTATGATTTTCCACCCTTTCTAGTAATATCCAGGGTACTTCTGAAGTTTCAGAAGGAATCCCCCAAGATCATTGTGGTGATTCCCTTCTTTCCCAAGCAATCATGGTTTTCCCTTCTTCTGGAAATGCCCAAGGGCAATTACCCCAAGCTTTCTCGCAGACTGGATCTACTCATACAATAAGAGGGGTGTTTAATACACCCCAACATAAATCATCTTAAGTTCACTGCCTGGATAATAGGGCCTTAATTCTGTTTAGTCATCTGATTACTGAGGATGTGTAGCAGGTACTAATGGAGACAAGAAAGCCTGCTACTAGAAAATCATATATTAGCAAATGAAAAATGTTATCTAGTTGATGCCAAGAACATAATCAACACCCCTTCAAAGATAGTTGTTCTATGGTTTACAATATTTGTATGAGGTACTATCCTATGGCCTTTTGCTATTCCTCTATCAAGCTTCATTTATCTGTCATTTCATCATGTTTTCCCATGGATCCTCCTCCTCCATCAATGCAATCTCATTTCAAAATGTTCTTCAAAGGAGTTTTGCATGAGTCCTCCAAGAAAACCAGTGTCCCCTCCTTGGGATCTTAACTTTGTATTGAGGAAGCTAACACTTGCCCCATCTGGCTGACTTGAAGTTTTTAACTTGGAAAACAGTGTTACTGATTTCTCTGACTTCTGCCAAGTGGGTATCTGAGTTGCTAGCTCTAATGGCGAGTCAGACATATTTCATTTTCCATAGTGACAGGGTTTCTTTGAGAAGTTATTCTTCTTATGCCTAAAGTGGTATCAGAGTTTACTTTAAGCCAAACTATCTATCTCACTGTTTTCTTTCCAAAACCTAAAAATGCTGGAGAAAGGATACTCCATAACTTGGATGTCCACAGACAACTCAGGTGCTATCTTGACAGAACTAAATCTTTAAGATCTTTGGATCAGTTGTTCATGTCTTGTGAAGGTAAGAAGAAAGGGCAACCTGTGTCAAAACAGACTATTTCCAAATGGTTGTGTCAGGTTATTACCTTTTATTATACTGACCAGGCAGGGTCAAGGCCCACTCGAACAGGGTCTTGGTTTCTTCTGTAGCCTTTTGAAAAGGATTAGATTCTAGAAGTACTCTAGAAAATGTTACTTGGTCCTTTGTACATACTTTTACAAACCACTAAAATCTTGAGTCCTTCTCTAGGTTCAGATCAAGCTTTGCTAGTGTAGATATGGGCTTCTTCCTACCTGACTCTGGTGACACCCCTATAGGCCCAACACACTAAGGTGGCAAGCATGATAGATTTTATTCTAGGTGACACATCTAGTTTAAAAGGCAATAGCACAACCACAAAGAAATTATTTCAGCAGTGCACCAGTTAGCAATAAGGCAAGGTGAGATATGCGTGCAATGAAAACATAAAATGTGCCGTTCATTCTTTACTGATGGGTTCAGAGCTGATCCATAGGCTCCAACACAGCCATTTGCAAAGCTCAAGGTTTACCAGTAGCTCGAGACCAAGCCCCTTACCCCATGATGCACTGCTGGAATTACCTCAGATCTAGTTTGCCGCAGCATGGATCTCAGTGGTTCCAGTTCGCTCGAGCCAATTTTCAACAAAAAAAATGTGTTTTTTGCAAGTTATTTAATAATTTTTCTTATTTTTCATTAGATTAGTCTCAGAGTAGTTTTGTAGATTTATATAAGATCCCTTACCTTTCGTGTGCTTTTTGAATAGCTTAGTTGTAGTGACCTCATGTTTGGCCTGGTTGTTTCCTTAACTATACAGATACTTAGATATTTAGATATACATATTTAGCTGTGTTGGCCCTTTTTCCTCTGAGCCCATTGTTTAGAGTGTGTGTATGTGTGTGTGTGTGTGTGTGTGTGTGTGTGTGTGTGTGTGTGTGTGTGTGTGTGTGTGTGTGTGTGTATGTGTGTGTGCACACGTGTGCTTTCTAGTGTTGTTTTAGTTATCACCTGTTTTTTTCTAGGCTTGTTAATTTGAGCCTCGGCATGGTTTGTGATACATAACTGACTGTGACTTTTAGGCTTCATTTAGGCTTGTGTGGCTTTGTTTGTAGTGTTAAGATTAAAGGAATTTCTTGAATATGTCTGAGGATAAAGACAAACACCCAAAGTCTGGATTCAAGAAATGCCCAGACTGCTGGCAAAAGATGTCCGTGACTGATGGGCACATTCAGTGCGTATATTGTTTAGGTGCTGTGCAGTTGCAGGAGTCCTGCAGTATTTGTCACTCCTTTTCCTCAAGAGTATTGTTGGAGAGGAAAAGGAAGCTTGTTGATAGAGGTTTGCTGAAGCATCCTTTTTCTGAAGCTTTGAGTGACCAAGATGGGGCCAGCGAGTCCTCCAAGTCTTCCAAATCTTCAGGAGACTCCAAGGTTTCTAGAGAATCACAAAATTCAAAAAACTTTGGAGGATCCCAGGACATCAGCTCCACAGCTCTCAGAGTCAAGTGTCCTTTTGTTTTGGAGGGGCACACAGTCCTGGAGCCGGTATCTGAGAGACCTGCATCTCCACTCCCTCAATCTGTACTGTCGGTGCACTCCTCTAGGTCTTCTGTCAGCCTCTTGGATTTGGATATGGACTGATTGGTGCAGAAGCTCTTACAGGCACCAGGCCTTGCTAAATTGTTGTCGGCTCTGACCCTAGCATTGGAACCAAAGACCACCACCCCGGATTTGACTGCTCCTCCTCTGAGCAGTACCGGACCTTTGGAGCTGGAGGGGCCAACCTGCTGATCGTGGAGCCTTTGGAGCCGAGACCTGCTCCTGTGTCATCGATTCCATCTACTCTGATGTCCTCGGCACTGACCAGGAACTCTAGGAGCTGACGCTCTCCTGTCAGGTCCAGGGAGGATAGTCACACCGACTTGCCAACTCTTCCTCTCAAGACCTCGTCTTGGATGAGCTCATCTCCTACCTCCGGCTTGGAGCCCATGGCCTCGGTGCGGGAGGGGCTGGTGGTTCCTTTGGGTCTGTTGACTCCTTCTCATCGGAGCCATGATGCTTTCGAAGCCATGAGGAGAGCCTTGTCCCCAAAGACATCCTCAACACCAGGTCTGGCCTCTTCTTCCCCCAAAGTGCCTGTGTCCACTTCTGCCTCCATCGTCTAGGCCAAGCGTAGAGACCCTGAGCCTCAGGTAGCCCACAGATCACCCTTTGCTCTCTCGAGGGGCCCCCACTGAGGAAGTCCCCAGGAAGAGATTGTGCAAGAGGAGACACTTGGACTCCCCACAGGAGTCATTAACATCTGACACTGACATGGATGAGTCAAAAGGGTCCCCACAATCCCCCTCTGAAGATATCTCCTTTGTGGAGATACTTGAGATCCTTACGCAGAGGGGTGATTGGCATTCCAAAAGCCCTACTGAGGATGAGTCAGTTCTCCTGAAGGCTTTCGGGTCTCAACCTTCCACCTCTTGGATGTCTCTGCCCTTTGATGAGCTCATACAGCTGATCTCTTGGAGGGTGTGGGAGTCGCCGGAGTCCATGGAACCTGTCCCTCGGAGGCCTAATAAGTTCATTTCTGGCCCCCATAGATAAATCCTTTTTGACCAAAGGAGTCCCTGTTGGTGCCATGGTGGTGGCAGCAGCCACCAAAATGGAAATGTCTGAGACTTCCTCATCGATCCATCCTCCTAACAGAGAGTCTAGGATCATGGACCGATATGGGAAACCCATGTTTAGTTCAGTGACTTTTACACTCTGAGCCCCGAACTATTTGACCCGTTTCACCAGACTGCAAAAAGATCTCCTTAAGAAGTTGGGAGATACTCTTCAGGGTACTGTAGCTGCAGGGGCTTCCGACAAAGTTGCCACCCAGCTTGCTACCCTAAATTCCATTGTGAACTCTTCCATGCGTCTCATATCATATGCAGCCAATGGGATGAGTTGGGCAGTGGGTACAGGAATTGCTCTAAGAAGACATTTCTGGATGAGCTTGTGTTCCTTCATGGAGCCCTGTAAGTCTTCATTTGTCAACACCCCTTTTGATGGCTCATCTCTCTTTGGGCCTAAAGTGAAGGAAACTCTGACCAGGTGTGACCAGGAGGGAAAGACTCTGTCTGCTGTTGGAGTCAGTTTTTCCACCCCTACTCGGCCTTATCCCAAAGGCCAAAGGGGAGGAAAAATATGGTTCTGTAAAGCCCAAGGAGCCTTTCAGGACACATGTGGTGAATCCCCCTCTAGAGGCAGAGGAGGGGGTAATAATGAAAGACACCACCCTCGCGGCAGAGGGGGTCCGCAACACCAGGGTGACAGAGATCACTTCTCTGGTCAACCCTATCAGTGTTCCTGAAAGGAGGCCTGATAGTCCTGCTCTGGAGGCAGTCGGGGGTCACTTATGTTTGCACCCAAATGCCTGCCAAGATATAACAAATGACATCTGGGTACAAGGTATTATTTCCAGAGGGTGTTTCATACCATTCTCCAATCAACCCACCCCCGCAAGAAGAATCCCAGATTTTCCACCCAGTTACAGGGAACAAGCAACTATAGAGGTTCACAAGTTGCTAGAAAAAAAGAGTCATCCAGCCAGTCCCAGCAGACCAAGTAGGATCCGGAACTTACTCAAGATTCTTTTTGGTTCCAAAGAAAACAGGGGACTGGAGACCTATTTTGGACCTCAGCAGACACAACCAATTTGTGAAGAAAGAGAAGTTCCAGATGGTCATGCTACAGTCTATATTTCCCTTTTTAGGGAGAGACAATTGGATGTGCTTGATAGATCTCAAGAATGTGTACTACCACATAAAAATAGCCAGGCCATCCAGAGATCATCTGCATTTCCGGCTGGGAGCCAATCATTATCAGTTTTGAGCCTTGCGCTTTGGTCTCACTACAGCCCCCAGAGTGTTCAACAAATGCATGGCAGTGGTCATGGCTCACCTGAGGTGTCTAGGATTTCAGGTGTTGCCGTACCTAGACAATTGGCTCCTTACCTCCACTACCAGGCATCAACTCATTCAGGCAAGAGAATACACTCTGATGCTTTGCAATCACTTAGGCATTACAGTCAACTCAAAAAAGTCTGCCTTGTCACCATTGCAGCATATCATTTTTATAGAGGAAGAGTTAGACACTTCCACCACCACTCTATGACTACCAATTGAGAGAGTCTTTCTTCTTCACCAGCACGTCAGCTCATTGGTGTCGAAGGACAGGGCACCTGCCGCAGAAGTTTTAAAAGTATTGGGTTTGATGGCGGCAGCGATCTTGGCCATACCATTAGCAAGGATGCATATGCGGACTCTTCAATGGCTGCTGTTCACTCAATGGTCTTATCAGGAACTTCCAATGAATCACATGATTTTAATTATGAACTCTTGCAAGAGAGATCACCAGTGGTGGTTGACGTCTCTTCATGTAACCATAGGGCACCCCTTTGTACTACCCCTTCCAGTAGCCACTGTGACTATGGATGCTTCCCTGATAGGGTAGGGGGGGCATTTTCAGGGAAAGACTGCCCAAGCCACATGGACGAATCAAGAGTCACATCTGCATATCAGTGTTCTGGAGATGAGAGCAGTACTTCTGGCATTGCAGTACATACAGGGCTCTCTTTCTCTAGGGAGGATTGCAATTCAGACAGACAATATGCCAGTGGTCTGGTACTTGAACAAGCAGGGCAGGACCAAGTCTTACCCCCTTTGCCGAGAAGCCCTCAGAGTTTGGCAGTGGGCTGTCTCCTCCCAGTGTTTTCTGTTGGCACCACACATCCAGGGGAGATCCAATGTGATTGCAGACAAACTGAGCAGGGCAATCTTTTTGCCGCATGAGTAGTCCCTCAAACAAGAGATTGCAGACAGGATTTTCCTCAAATGGGGCCAGCCTTGCTGCGATCTTTTTGTCATTCACATCAACATGAAATGCAGAAGCTACTTTGCCTGATTCCCCCTGTGGGAGAGCCTCCGAGAGACCCACTCGTACATGATTGGCCACCGGGTTTCCTCTATTCATTTCCTCCAATCCCGCTAATACTCAGACTTCTACAGAAAGCAAATTGATTGGGCAGGACTATCATTCTTATAGCTCCTCATTGGCCTGTGCAGATTTGGTTCCCATTTCTTCATCATCATCTCTTGGAAGATCCATGGATTCTGGACCCAGTTGCAGACCTTCTGACACATCCGTCGGGGGACCTCCATCCTTCCTTGCAGTCACTGAAGCTAACAGCTTGGCTGCTCCAGTTCCCCTCATAGCCAGGCTTCATAACCTTTCTAATGAGACAAGGCAGATTCTCTTGTCTTCCCATAAGCCGTCCACCAGAAGATTATATCTTAGTAAGTGGAAGAGATTCTCCATATGGGCCTCTAAGCAGAACATTGATCCTTATCAAGCCCCCTTGATGTCCATATTAGAATTCTTGACTATGATCTTTAATAAAGGAGCTGAAACCGCTACAGTTCGGGTCCAGTTGGCTGCTATATCTAACTTTCATCTCGGAGTTGTCGGGCTAAACATTATGTCCCACAAGTTGTCCAAAGCCTTTCTCAAAGGAAACTTTCACATGAGGCCTCCAATGAAAAATCTTTATTCTCCCTGGAGTCTAAACTTTATGCTATCTTGTATAATTCTTCCTCCATTTGAACCAGCATCATCTTGTGATCTCAAATTTTTATCATGGAAAACCATACTTCTGGTGGCTATTACTTCTGCCAGCAGAGTGTCAGAACTTCAAGCCTTATCTATCAGCCCTCCTTATTTGATTTTTCATGCTGATAGAGTATCTCTTAGGACAAACCCCTCCTTTTTGCCCAAAATTTGTTTGGAATCTAATATCAACCAAGTCATTGAGTTGCCAGTCTTTTTCCCTCACCATTCCAATAAACTTGAGTATATGCTGCACAAACCTGATGTTCACAGACAGCTCAGATATTATTTGGACAGAACAAAAGATGTTAGAAAATCAGACCAGCTCTTTGTGTCTTTCTCTGAAGCCATAAAAGGTAGACCAGTGGCTAAAACAACACTTTCAAAATGGCTTTCTGATTGTATCTCCTTTGTTTATTCAGCTGCTAATATGCCCTTACTGCACAAGATTAAAGCTCATTCTACCAGAGCAGTTTCTACATCTTCTGCATTCCAAGCCAAATTGCCCCTTGATAACATTTGTGCTGCAGCCATTTGGTCTAAACCTCATACTTTTATCATGCATTACAAAGTTGATAAGGCCTCCAGGGATAGGGCTTCTTTAAAGGTCCTGAAGAATGTACTTCCATGAGCCACTAGAGATTGAGGGTGCTAGGGATGCTACCCATCAGTAAAGAATGAATGGCAAGACTGAACAACTTTACATTAAGAAGTTATCTACTCACCATAACATTTCATGTGAGTTGTTCCATCTTAACTTCATTCTTACATCCCTCCATTCCCCACCTGGCTGATAGTTGACCTAGATACTGGTCTCATCCTGGTTACTCAATTCTTCTTCCTCTCTATAGGAGGGTAGTTCTCTTACATGGATATAGTACACACAGCAAACAAGATTTGAGGTAATTTCCAGCAGTGCATCATGGGATAAGGGGCTTGGTCTCGAGCTACTGGTAAACCTTGAGCTTTGCAAACGGCCGTGTCAGAGCCGATGGATTGGCTCCAAACCCATCAGTAAAGAATGACGGCGAGATGGAACAATTCACATGGAATGTTATGGTGAGTACATAACTTCTTATTCACCCTCTTTTCCAGAAATCAACAGAAAAAGGTCTTGCCATTCAAACATGCACAAAGAAGGCAACATCAATGAGCAGTAAAGCTTTATAATGCAGCAATACAAACACAGGAAAAAAAATGCAATGTCATTAAGCAATAAAAGAGTTATAATACAACAATACAGATATGAGAAAATGCAATGTCATTGAGAAGCAAAATTCTTGAAGGCAGCAGTCTTAACACAAGCAAAATGCAATGTCATTGAACAATGAAGATTTATAATGCAACAGTACAAATATGAGAAAATGTAATGTCATTGAGCAGTACTAACACCCTCAACTCCCATGATCAATTCTAAACAGACCATCTATGAAATGCTATATTATACCCTGTTCACAGGCCAGTGACTACTTACAGTCTTGCTGCCGGCACAATGGGGCCCAAGTTGAAGCTCATATGGATCCCAGTTATTTGTAATCCACAAAGCATTTAGGGGGGAAATCCACAATCTTATAAAAATATAAAGTGACAGCCAGAACCTCTCACCACTCCATCGAGAATATCCTAGAGACCAGACACCATGGTTCCTCTGATGAGAAAAAGTAGAAAATCACCTACCAAAACTCTGGTAATCATTTATGGCTTCTAAGCCCAAGGGAATGCCTTTTCTTGCTGAATCATAGCAGACATGGAACTACTGGTTTCAGACTTCTCTCCTGATTCCACAAAATACCATCATCCAGGATATTACTTCTACAATGAAATACAGTGGGAGCTACACTAAAACCATTCTCTAGGGTCTTCTGGATTTTTCTCCTTCCATCTCCCAAATGTGGTTAGCTATGGCAATCTACACTTATAGCTAAGGCTATGGCAGCAGTGATTGATATGATAAATATAGTACAGTTGTATAAATTGAACTTACCATAACAGTATATGTTGAAAAGATCACTGCTGCAGTAGCTGCTCCCTTCATTCCCCCCTTTCGTTTTTTTTGTGTGTTTTCTTAATTACAGGGTATGGACATATAGTTATTTATTTATTTATGTATTTGTTTGTTGTTGTTCGAAGCATTGCCCTTTCAGGTCTCAGTCTCCCTCTTTCTGCTGGCATGAATTCTTTGAAAGACTTTGAGACCAAACTTATCTTTTAGTCAGCTCAGCACAAGCTGCTTTAGAGTTTGGGTGACTGGGAGGTACCCTGATGCTTTGAAAGCTGGTCAGCTGTTATATCCTTGGCAGCGTATAATGCATGTACCTAAGACCACTGCATCAGTGATGATTTGAACATTTATTGTTATGGTAACTTTCACAACTCTACTTTTCCATAATGAAACTTCTGGATAGTAGTATAAGCACCATGGTGTATCATAAGCCATTTAGCACAAGTGCTTTGTTACACGCATCAGCTTGTCATTCTTCTTTTATTATTAAGAGTATATGATACTCTCAGATGCTCAGGTCCAAACGAATCTGCAGTGGTGATAATGAATGGGGGTTTGCAGGCATGTAATAAGGAGAGGTTATGATAATAAGACAATTATAGAAGCCAGAAATAGAGCTAATGCCCAATCTAGGTTGGATGTATTACAACGCAAGGATAAAATCAATACTGATCATAGTGGGTCTTTGAGGTTTATTACAATATATGGCAACAAGCTACAAAAAAATTAAAGGGGTTACTGATCAGTATTGGCACATTTTATGTTGTTACAAGTTTTTCAATACCATAGTTCCACAGCAATGTCTCTCTTCTTATACATGGAGTAAAACTGTCAGGAGTTATTTAACAGATTAGTTAACGTGAAAAAGAATTCTGACACTGTGCTGCAGTAGCGTTGTCGCCTCACAGTAAGATGCTGTCCGGTTCGATTCTCAGCTAGAGCGTCTTCTGCATGGAGACATGCGTGAATGGGAGTACCTTCATTGAAGGTTGTGCATCAGGCCTGGCAAGTGGGTACGTAAAAATCAACTGCCAATCATTAGTGGACCAGAGTTCCGCTGTGGCGACCCCTAACCGGGAAAAGCCGAAAGACACAAACAAACAAACAAACACTGTAACTGTGATATGTTTGATGAAGGTATATCACAACATAATACAGGTGTCATTTAAATATATTCATCAGATGATTTGGCCCATAAGGTGCCTTTATACTTTGTATAATATAACTAACTGAGAGTAGTAGGTGTATGGTCGGGATCAATATTCCCAATGTCCTGTTATTAATATGTATTGATGATACAAATAGAAGGTCATGTGTGAACATCTACATCTATCACAGATTGTCATTACCTTTCTTCATAGGTTCATAGGTGTGTACTAGGCTAATGGCCCTGGAGCCTTTACTAGCCTAGCCCATAGGATTACCCTGGCATTGTGCCACCTGATCTTAGCTCCCAGTGCCTCTGTCAAGTAGAGTGGAGTGATCCCCAGAGTGAATTTTCTATTTCCCATCCACTCATCAAGATTTTTGTTGAAGAGGGCCAGTGAGTTCCTCTGTTTGACATGTATGGGAAGTCTATTCCATAGCATGGGCAGTCTCTCGGTTATGAACCTGTCCCCCCAGCACATTCTGTTGATTGTGGTAATGAGGTTGAGGTCTCTGGAGCATGTGCTGTGGAGGGATTGGGATTTCTTTAGATGTAGCATTTCTAACAGAGCTGGGTCAGACATGGCTTTGTAAGTCAAGCAGAGATCGCCTCTAAGTAGGCGATAGGAGACAGAGACTAGTTGGAGTTTTTTGTGCCTGTTCATATAGGACAAGTAAGAAACAGGAACCGGCACTAAAACTAGTAAAAAGCACAAAGTGACAAACCAGCTCTCTGACTCAGGACAGAAATATTTAATCCACAGATAAACACCAAGTAGTGTCTGTAACGGAACAACACGATACTTAAAAAACTTAAAAAACTTTAAAGCACTTTTCGTTTGTCATATAGCAAACTTCCTCAGAAACTTTCTGAGGAAGTTTGCTATATGACAAACGAAAAGCGCTTTAAAGTTTTTTAAGTCTTTTAAGTATCGTGTTGTTCCGTTACAGACACTACTTGGTGTTTATCTGTGGATTAAATATTTCTGTCCTGAGTCAGAGAGCTGGTTTGTCACTTTGTGTTTCATATAGGACAAGTGTTTAAGGCCTAGGATCCTCTTTGTGTGGTACTTTTGTGGCCTCTCCAGTTGTTGCAGGTGTCTAGTCAGGTACATGCAAAATGGGGCATTGTACTTGATGGTTGGCGTAATGAGGGAAGAGTAGAGGGAGACAATGACCTCTTTCTTCCTGCATGCAAAACCCTTAGTAATGAGATGTGCCACATAGAAGGACTTTCTGACCACAGGGGCAATGTGGTGGTCAAAAGAGAGGTTGCTGTCAATCTGTGTTCCCAGATCTCTTATAATGCCTTCTGTGTTCTGTGGACTGCCATCGATGTGGTAATTCATGGCAACTGGGTTTTTCCCAAATGTATTCATTTTATTTTATTTTACATTTGTTTACCGGGATAGTCTGACTGGATACATGTCCATTTTCAGCAGAGGCCCGGGGAGAAAAGCTCCACATAGTCAAACATACAAAAGGTTACACAAGAAGTTAGAAAACAATTAGAATATATAAAAAAGTGGTAATATACCATATGTAAATTGGTTTAGAAGTGTTCTCTAGTAGGGACTCACAGTTCTCATAGACAGACATACAAAGGTTACAAAAGAAGTTAAAAAACAATTAGAATATATAAAAACAAAGTGGTAATGTATCGTATGTACATTGGTTTAGCAATGTTCCCTAGTAGGGACTCACAGTTCTCATGGACAGAGACAATTACAAGTAAGATTGTAACTCACAGTTAGTCCCTAGTAGGAACTCACAGTTCTCATGGACAGACACAATTACAAGTAAGATTGGATACATAGTATGGTGATGTAGTTAGATGTTATGATAATTACTGATTATGCTATGATAATTACTGATTTTGCTATTGTTTTATAACTCAAAGGGGATGATGACACATTTTTTGGCATTGAGCATAAGGCAATGGTTCTGACACCAGTCGTTGGTCTCAGTGAGGCCTTTCTGTAGGATGTCAACTTCACTTGGGGAGTTAATAATGGCTCCCAACTTGCAATTGTCTGTGCATTTTGTCAGTCAGAGTCCCTTCATGTTTGTCTGGACTTCAGAGAAGTAGATACCAAAACAGAAGTGACCCAAGACCAATCCCTGTGGGACTCCACTCGTGACTGATTGGCAGTCTGACTTGGACTCAGCTACTTTCACACTGTGGGTTCTATCTGTGAGCCAGTTTGCAACCCAGCAAGTGATATAGGGGTTGATGCCTAGCTTAGTGAGTTTTTCTATGATTCCTGAGTGGAGAATGGTATCAAAGGCCTTGGCCAGATCGAAGTAGGCTGTATGAACCACCTTGCCTTCATCCACAGCTCTGGTGACTGACTCAAGGAAGTTGACTAAGTTGAGCAGGCATGATCTACACTTCACAAAACCAAACTTGTGGGATCCAGAGTTTGGAGATTGCCTATAACCTTGTTTATTAGGTCCATGATGATGCGTTCCATAGCTTTGCATATCAGACTTGTCAGGCTAATGGGGTGATAGTTCCCAGGATCTCTAGTTGCTCCTCCTTTGTGGAGAGGAATGACTATAGCAGTGTGCCATTTGGTAGGGACAAAGCCTGAGGTGAGGCTGTGATTGAACAGGGTACACAGATGAGGTGCCAATTCACTCTGTAGTTCAGGTAGAATGCAACCAGGTCCCATAGAAGCTGTATTCTTGGCCTTGGACAGTGCTGTTTTAACCTGTGCAGCAGTAATACTGGGTGCCTGGCAATCTAATGGTATTGTGATTGGTCATTTGGGGGTGAGAGAGGGGTAAAATTGGCACTGAATCTGTCATCCAGTATATTGGCAATAACTGTTGGCTCGGTATGGGAGGTACCAATGTGTAGTAGCTCAAAGCAAATCTGGGTATTGCTGTGGAGATTCTTTACATAACTATAGAAGGCCTTGTCTTTACTATCTGCTACAAGTCTGTTTTCATAGCTAGCTTTAGAGGATTTGATGAGGGATCTCAACTTTTTGTTGACGCTGATAAGGGAGTTTTTTCCAGTCTTGGGACTTCACCTTATTCTGCATCAGTTTCAAGACATTACATGTAATGCAATACATATCTTATCCAAAAAATGCTATTATTGCTTGTTCAAGTATGAAACAGCCATCAGTACATATGAAAAAAATTAATTTTGATACAAAACCGTTGAATATAACTTACATTATCAAGTAGACAGTCTGACATAAAAATATAAGTTATGTGGTCCATTATTTGTATGTGTGCCTCACACAGTTATGTCGAGGTGTCAATGGCAGACTTAAGTTCAAGTGTAACTGAGATTTATTTGCAACCAAGGTGACATTTGAATATCCCATGTATAACAAATATTTCTTAACAATGTATAGTATGAAGAACAAGCAGTGAAAAACTTAATAATTATATGTAAATGGGATGAGCAAAGCAACATGGTTAATGGATGACATCACAATACCAAAGTATTGCAATGCAGTAAAACAGATTAGAAAAACTTCACAATCATAAGCATAATGATAGCATGTGATATCTACCAGTTTAGTCTGCTCTTCAAGTTTTCCCTTAGAACTAGCCAGTTCTGCTTTTAGGCACTCAAATCTGTTCCTTGAAGCTCAGCACTTACCTAGAAAACATTGTAAGCAATAAATGGACCATAAATTGCTACAACACTCAACTCTCCTTACCAAGTAATAAAAAACAGTTAGTAGTTAAATAGTTAGCACTTAAATAAATAAGTACCTATCCAGGCTTGTCCAAGGGTCAGCTCTCGGTGTCTTGTCCTGTCCACCTGGTGAATCTGGGCATCCTGAGGCAATGTAGCAATTGTCTCATGTACACAGACATCCCTCTCCTCTTACTACCTAAAACTACAACTTGTGTGAGATGCATTTATATTGCTAAACTGGAAGCCAAGCTCTCTCCAGCCAAGACTGGATTAGACAGTCAAGAGGCAAAGGTAAACACTCACACCACACCACACCCAACACATAATCCTTCAAAACCTACACCCATATTTTGTAACATGAAACACACCCTTACATTCTTGGAGGTCCTTAAAACAAATCTGCTCAAACAACAGAGACCTCCGAAGCTGAAACTCAAACAACTAACACCTCCCAACACAACCCAAGTGACCCATAACTCACAAAACAAGTGTGCCATTCAACCTCAGCCCCTAAGGCAAAACAACATACCCTGCACACTAGTCATAAGTGATCTTCACACTGATGTCCCACCCACCAGGCTAAACAATGAGAAGAGTACAGTTAGTTGCATGTCAGGTGCCAGGATCTACTACATAATGCACGGACTCAGATCACTCCACAACAAGTACAAATATGACTCTGTCATTGTTCATGTTAGTGTGAATGACCTGAGATGTACCTCCCTGGGCTACATGAAAAGGGACATGGAGGAGCTCTCGGATCTTGTATCCCAGACAGGTATGACCCTAACACTGAGTAGCATCCTGCCATCACCCAAAATGATACCTCAGTATAAGGACAAAATGATTGACTTCAACAATTAGTTAAACTTCTAGTGTCATTCTAAGGGGATCCAGTATCTGTCAGCCTATAATGACATGATCGACAGGCCATGATGCTTTGCCAGATATGGCCTGCATTTGTCACCCCTGGGTTTCAGATACCAGCTAAGGCTCTTGCCTTCCCCATAGTGCCTTTTTTAGGCAAGGTTCAAATGACAAAATTACCTCCATAACTGGTACACCAACTGAGTAAAACAAAGAAGGCTCCTGGAAACTGTAAAACACCACAGAATTCAATAACCATTGTAAAGCGCTTTTTGTCTACCTTACACAATCGGTAGACTTCCTCAGACACATACAGTAACATAAAGTGAATCCTTTTCAAACCAGGAGTGTTGTATGAGTTCAACCTCAATTGCCAAATTAATTCATGTTTCTCTAATAAAAGTTGGTGGGGGCCCCCTTTTAACTTTACAGTAACTTGGTCAATAACTCTAAATAAAAAGCTATGTGTAGGGTTCTCGTCACAATGTTTGAATGAGACTACCTCTTTGACATGTATTTTAAAATTAAGAAGTTTGTTGCAGTAAGGCAACAGCTGTTCTTCATAGAGATCTCCTTTTATGATGTATGTTTAGTTATTGTTGTAAGAATCTTTTAAGAAACTAACTAGAGTGTTATGTGATTTTAGAATTTGTTTGATCAGGAGCCTGCGTTTATTGAGGTTTTGTGTTGCTGAAGCTTGATTGGTTAATTACTTGTGTACATGTTTTATAAGTGAGTAAAAGGATTCACTTTATGTCACTGTATCTGTTTGAGGAAGTCTACCGATTGTGTTGTTTGTCCAACATTCGAGAGGACATACTCGTTTTACGGGGTGAACTGAAGAGTTTAACACTGCTTGTTAAGCAGTTAATACAGAGCGGTAGAGGTGAACAGGAGGCTGGCGGCCACGAAAGCAACAAAATATTTTCAACACAAGGGAAACAAATTTTAAATACAGGTACTGTTACACCTCAGTTTCATTTGACTGATGTGGACAAACATGAACAATATGTTAATAGTATGCAGGGTAAATTAGTACATCGGAACACGAAATGTACTGAATGTGGTGAAGAGCAAGCATCTGTGGACAGTTTGGATATTCCCAATGGCCAGGGTGCTCATAGGGAGAGAGCAACCAATGTACTGGATATACGTGAATCATTTAACAGTAGCAAAATCAATCTTACTGATTTCACGTTTGATTTTTCTGTATATGACATAAACGAAGAAGCATTAGGAACTGGCGCCAAGCCTAAGTGAACATTCCCTTCTAAAACTTATTCTACTGTTGCTGGACAAGGTACACAGTGCAGTAAAGGTACTGAAAAAACAAATTCTGATTTAGTCCACACCTCAGATAAAGTGGACAGTCAAGGTGTGGGCAACAAATTTAACAATTTTTTGACTGCAAATTACCAAATGGAAGATTTTAAAAGTTGTAATAATTTATTGAATCCTGATGTCACTGAATATGGGAATTTAAAAAACATGATCTTTACATTAGGTAAAAAATTGAAAAGCATAAATGGGCTTAAAGTAGACAATGTTTATTTATCTAGGAACATTGACAAGAAAATAGTTCCTATGGGCTTAAGATTTTTTAAATTGCCCCTAGGACTTGAATTGTCTGGTGAAGCAAAGAAAGAATGTAATGTTTTTTTTTGATGAATGTGGATTCAATTTCATGCGCTTACTTATGAAACATAATGATGAGAAACTTAGCAAATTAATTTTAGAAGCAGAAAAGTTAAACAATAGTATTATTAATGATTTTTTATTCCCTGAATGGGAACATTTATACAATAAACAATATCAGGATGCAAATAAGTGGATGTTTAATTTAAGTAAGTGAAAATTCAAAAAGTTAGAAAGGGATAGTGAACAATATAATAGGAATACAGCTTACATCTGGCCACATACCAAAGATAAAGTTAACATTTTCTACAACAATACAAGTGAAGTTACACAGAAGAGAGGAGAAAAGAGATTAACCAATTATCAAGGTAGAAATAATCATAATAACTTGCAGGTTTACAGGGGATATGCTAATGAGGGGGATTTTCAGATGGCAAAGAGAGAATACACTCAACCATACAAGAATGGGTATCAGAATTATGCGAGGAAGAAGACGTTTTAGAAGGAAATTTAGAGAATGAATTTAATTGTAACCTACTAGTGAAGGGAAATGATATTGTAAAAAGTGGTAACATTTACAGATATAAAAATTTCAATATATACAACTATACAGATTTAATAATAGATAAAACATATTTTGATTTATTTGTGAAAGGAATTAAATATATTCCTAACCCGAAATTTGATATGGTAGACACTATTATTGATTTTAAGATATTTATTAGAAAAATTAATTGAAATATTTATTTTAATAATTCTGACAAATCTGATGTTTGTAATTCTGGTTATCATATTAATTCAAGGACACAGTTAAGGAAAATAAGTACATTCATACCTCCAAGCCATCCAAAAGTGGAATGTTATGAAAATATTACTACTAGAGAAATATATCGAGAATCTGGAAAATTTAAACAAATAACCAACATTAATAATTGAACCCAAGAAGAGGAAAAGATGCTACTGAATATTAGAGACAATCAAAATATTAGAGTGATGAAACCTGACAAAGGGGGTGGGGTAGTTCTTTATGACAATATTCAATATACAAAGAAAATTTATGATATACTATATTATTCTGGGAATTATCTACCGATTTCCTTGAATGAGCTAAATATAGCTTATTTCAGGATAGATTCCTATGTAGAGGAATATTATATAGAGGGAAGAATCACTAAAGAGACATATGATTTTTTAAAAGTAAAGTCTCCAAAATTAGCTACCCTTATAGGGATACCCAAGGTACATAAAGATGTAGTAGACCCCCCTTTGCAACCGATAGTCTCAGGTAGCAAATCCAAGACTTTCCCATTGGGTAAATATATAGATACCAAACTAAAATTTTTATATGAAAAAATCCCACATATGGTAAAGGACTCCTGGGTTTTCTTGGAAAATTATCCAATCAAAAGGAATTCTGATAATATTTATTTCCTCACTATTGATGTAATTGATTTATTTTCTTGTATACCCAAAGACAAAGGATTAGAAGCATTTACTAGTAGTATTACTAAACATGGGAATATGCAATGGGGTGAAATTTGTTTAATAGAAGAAATGATGGCCATTGTATTAGACAATAACTTTATATTCTTTGAAGGTGAATATTTTAAACAAATTAGAGGGGTTGCAATGGGAGCAGTATGCGCTCCCATCTATGTTAATCTGGTGATGCTTCATTGGGAAGAAACAGTTTTATTTAACAGTGAATACTATCAATACATCACATATTATTCACGCTTTTTGGATGACATTTATATTCTATGGGAGGCAGATGAAAACAGATTAGAATCATTTTTAAATTTTTTAAATAGTAGTAGTGAATATTTAAAATTCACACATTTGTTTAATAAAACAGAAGTTCCCTACTTAGATACCTATATAACATATCAAGGCCAAAAATTAAATTCTACTATATATAGAAAAAACACTTTTTCTAACAATTATTTAGAATATACTAGCTGCCATCCTGAAAAATTAAAGAAAAATATTTTTAAGGGACAATGTGTACGGGCAGCACATATGACATCAGAAGATGAGTATTTAAAAGTTGAATTGGATTTTATAAAGGATTTATTTATACAGAGGGGATACCCTGTTAGTATGTTGGAAGACACAATACAATATATCATTCAAGTTAGAAATATAAGATATAAACCTTTATTAGGTAGTAAGTATATAGTTGAAAAACAATGGGGAAACACACTTCCAATCAATGGTAATAATATTAATATAGAAAGGTATAATAGAGCATGTATAATACAGTTTAATATGGCTACAAACTTTATTAAAAAAAATTATAAATAATTTTTGGTATATTATAGCCGATGATATCCATCTTTCTAAAATTGTGTGCAGTAGACCCAATTTTATTTTTAAAATGGGGAAACATATCAAACAGATAGTAGAATACAAATATAATAACAAAAACAGAGATAAGGTGACCACTTATGGGACTAAAAAATGTGGGTCCTGTAACCAATGTAAATATATCTCAGAAGAGAAATACATACAGTTAGACAATGCACATAAAAACTGAGTTATAAGTAAGACAGGTAATTGTAACAGCAAGATGGTTGTTTATTTATGTAAATGTCAAAAATGCTCAGGTTTTTATGTAGGTAAAACAGAGAGGAATTTTAGAAAAAGGATATACGATCACATGTATTGTATAAGAACTAAAGATAAAAATAATGCTCTTTATAGGCACATTGATAGGGAAGGTGTAGACTATGAATTTAAATTCAACATTTTGGAAGTGATAAAGGCAGATCCTAGGGGAGGTGTTTGTAAAAGTTTATTAAATTATAAGGAAGCGAAGTGGCAAATTTTATTAGATGCCACAACAACCCCAGGATTAAATGAATATATAACAGTTAAACCATTTTTGGATCCATTTTAGATAACTTCCAACTCACTTTTAATTAAGCCATAACATTAAACAATTTTAACAAATTTTAACGTGAATCATTTATATTAAATATTTATATTTATAATATATAGTGCCAAATACCATTTATTATTATGGCTATTGATTTACCTGCATTATCTATTTTATGATATTAGAGAAAAGATGATTAATCAACACATTCATATTTTTACTTTCATTCATTTATTTATTTATTTTCATTATCAAAATATTTATTTATTATATGTTTATCATATACTAGCAACACAATATATATATAATTTATTTCAAAACCATGAACTTTGTCACTAGGTTTGATATTGTTTAGTATTTTTATATGTTTATGTTTATATATTTTTATATAAGTTATTTATATATTGGAGAAAGTTTTTACATATATTGGAGAAGTTTTTGATTACTTACGTATTTTATGTTAACAAGTTATGGAACAGTGTCAATATCACTTTAAATTTCAAACTGTAGTTTGGCGCCAAAAAAGGCTTAAAACAGCAGATTATGTCAATAGGGAACTAGTTCTGAAGAAGCCCGGATATACTGGGTGAAAGCGCTTAACTAGTACCTAGTTCAAGATTCTTTTCATTCAGTACCTGTTTTTTTATTTAATTTTTTATGTTTTTGTAACAATAAAGTTGCGATTGGTTTATCAGCCGAATAGTCACCGAGTTCTTTCCGCTCTTTAGGTAGAGGCACTTATCGGTGTCCTCCCAGTGCTAATTTATAATGATTGTGTAAGGTAGACGAAAAGCGCTTTACAATGGTTATTGAATTCTGTGGTGTTTTACAGTTTCCAGGAGCCTTCTTTGTTTTACTCAGTTAGTGTTTTTGTACTTTGGAGGAGTTCCATAACTGGTACAGACAAGCATAATCTGAGGGTAATGCTACTGAATGGTAGAAGCCTAAACCTCAAAATGCACTCACTTGAGGTATTCCATAAAATGGAGAACATCGATATCTGTACAGTGACAGAGACCTGGTTCAAGGCTCCAGAGAGCACCACTGCAGTACCAGGCTACAATTCATACCACACCTTTTGGCCATCTAACCTGGACTGACACCCCAGAGGTGTAGGCATGTCCATATTCACCAAGGATATCCACACCTCCAGGCTAATTGCCCAACATAATGCATCTGAAATTCTCCAGGTGCAACTAATACTAGGCAAGACTGCAATACAAATTGTAGCTTGCTACAGATCCCCCACTATGCCCCAAGACTCCCATTCCTCTTTTCTTAACATACTGGAAAATATCAAGGTAAGACTCAACACCCTCATACTGGGAGACTTCAACTACCCCACCATTAACTAGGAAAACAACTCATGTACCAACACATTGGCATAGCATTTTTTGGAATTCATAAATTCCAATGCCTTGGACCAACTGATCCAGACTCCCACCAGGGGCAGCAATATCCTAGACTTGGTCATTACCAACATGGGCAAACGGTACTCCACGTCTGATGTCAGCCCCTCATTGGTCAGATCCGATCATAAGACAATCACCCTAGACATCCACATCCCGCCTCCACCCCCTATTAAGGAAACCACCATAAAAAACTTCTCAAAAGCCAACTTCACGCTCCTTAAGACAGAAGTGGCTAACTTCACCACACCCATGCAGATGGACATTACCAATACGACTGCTGAATCCTACATCAATGCACTGTATGAACACATACACCAGTGCATGGACCATGCCATCCCAAATAGAACCAAGATGCTATCCTCCAAAAAAAAGAAGTCAATCTAGTGGTCCCCTGCCATAAACAAGCTCTACAACAAAAGGAAAAAACTGTTGCAAAAAGATTAAAATCCCAAGATTGGAAAAACTTCCTTGTCAGCCTCATTAAGAAGGTGAGAGCCCTCATAAAATCCTCCAAAGCTAGCTACAAAAACAAAATCGCCACAGATTCTAAAGACAGTCACAAGGCATTCTATAGCTATGTCAAGAATATTAATGGCAACACTCAGATCTGCTCTGAGCTGCAGCACAATGGCACTAAGCATACAGAACCAGCTGATATCACCAACATCCTGGCAGGTAAGTTCAGTGCAAGTTTCTTCCCCCTCTCACCCTCAAAGGGGCCCATCTCTGTACCAGGTGAATGCCAACTCCCTGTAATCATGGCCACACAGGTGAAAAATGCACTCGCCAAAACCAAAAATACAGCAGCCATGGGATCTGACAATGTCCCAGGCTGTGTTCTGCATGAACTACAAAATGAACTGGCACCCAACCTATGTGCCATGTTCAGTCATAGCCTCTTTACAGAATTTTTTCTACTGAATGGCATACACCTACGGTGATCACACTCCACAAAGGGGGATGCACCATGGACCCTGGGAACTACCAACCCATCAGCCTGATGAGTCTGATCTGCAAAGCCATGGAATGTATCATCATGGAACTTATAAACAAAGATATAGGTAACCTGCAAACTCTGTACCCCACCCAATGTGGGTTTGTTAAAGGTAGATCGTGTCTCCTAAACCTGATGACTTCTTTGAAGCAGTCAACAAATCCGTGGATGAAGGTAAGGCAGTTCACACAGCCTACCTAGATCTCGCCAAGGCCTTCAACACCATCCCCCACTCTAGTATTATTGATAAACTTATTGATAAACTTACAAAACTGGGCTTAAACCCTTATGTCACGCGGTGGATGGCCAACTGGCTCACCGACAGAACCCACACCGTAAAAGTAGCCAATTCTAAATCCGTCTCCAGACTGGTGACAAGTGGAGTACCACAGGGTTCAATCCTGGGTCCGCTCCTGTTCGGCATCTACTTCTCGAAAGTCCAAACCAACACAGAGGGCTTATGGCTAACAAAGTTTACAGACAACTGCAAACTGGGGGCCATTACTGAATCCCCTAAGGATGTGTACATTCTACAAAAGGGCCTCGATGAGACAGATGCCTGGTGTCAAAATCACAGCCTTAAGCTCAACGCCAAAAATGTCATAGTTATTCCCTTTGGGATAAACCCTGTGTCATCGAGCTACCACATAGGTGGTAGTCCACTCAACACCTAAAGCGTAATACAAGACCTAAAGACACAGGTAGATAGCTGTCTCTCCTTTGAC
Organism: Protopterus annectens; assembly: GCF_019279795.1. Taxonomy (NCBI): domain Eukaryota; kingdom Metazoa; phylum Chordata; order Ceratodontiformes; family Protopteridae; genus Protopterus; species Protopterus annectens. Next base: position 611,974,489 of record NC_056743.1, read on the forward strand.
AACCACATAGCCACAGTAGTCAGGAAGTCCTTCGATATGGCCCACTTCATTGCAAAAGGTTTCTTATCCAGAAAAAAAGAGGTCATTGTCCCCCTCTACTTAGCCCTCATTAGACCTTTTATAGAGCACAATGCCCCATTTGGAATGTACCTCACAAGACATTTTCCAGCAACTGGAAAGACCACAGAAATACCTCACAAAGAGGATCACCGGCCTTAAATAGATGCCCTGTGCAGACCGCCTTAAGAAGCTCCAGCTGTACTCCATCGCATATCGCCTACTCAGAGGCAACCTTTGCCTAACATACAAAGCCATGTCAAACCCAGAGCTATTGGACAAGCTACACTTGGAAAAATCCCAATCCTTGAGGGCGACACACTCCAGAGACCTTAACCTTATCAACACAATAAACAGAACTTGATGGAGGGATAGATTCCTGTCCCAGAGACTTCCCATACTCTGGAACAAGCTTCCCATTTATGTCAAACAGAGCACCTCATTGGCCCTGTTTAAAAAAATCTGGACAACTGGATGAGGAATTTCTGTGGCTCTGCTCAACAGGGCCACAGGTAAATAAATGTCTGGGTGGCTAAAGCCAGGAAATCATTATCGCCAGGCATGCATAGGCCCTGGGGCTGATAGCCTAGTACCTAGCTATGAACCTATGAACCTATGTCACACAGTGTTCATCAAGTATTGTGTTACTGACACTACCTGAATTTCTAGCTGTGGTTATCTATGTACCTGATCTATTCAAGCATTGTAATGCTGATCAGTAAATATTTAACAAGAGATAGCACACAGTAACAGTACTGGGTTTGTGCACACATATTGTAGAAAAAGGGTGGCAGTGATGGCAATTTTGTGTTAAACAATCGATCACAGTTGTTTACTACAGAACTGCATGACATCTTGAACTGAAGTAGATGCCATAAATTATCTGTCAACCTCATTACAAACACTGAAACAGTAGATACCCATTCAACAATCAAATAGATAGGCTATCCACAACATAACAGTCAGTAAGCACCACTGCTGGACATGTACTTTTACCATCAAGTGCATTTCAAAAAGAGATAACAACACAATCAACTTATATTTCAAACAGTCCATGTCAAAGCATTGTACAGATATGTTTATCACTTAGGTTGTGCCTTAAAAAATATTTTTGTCAGACTTGCCCTGCTTATAACTCAGATGTGAAATTCTAAATTAAATCCATGTTATTCACATCAGATCAATGATTGTAGCAGTTAACTTGCAGATACTATGGGAAGTCTTCCATTACTATTAGCATGCCTGATTCTGCAGGCTTTTTAAAAAAAAATGTATTTTTGCTTCTGGGGAAATTACTGTTTATAGTTAGAACACGGATACAATAGACAATCTCGATGTACTGAAATGTCGAAATTCAGTACGTCGAGACCGAATAGTGGAAAGTGCAGTTAACTGAAACTACACTATGCCAAATCTGCAAATGTCGAATCTGCTGCTATCGTGGTGTTGCATTCGTGACGTGTGGTGCAGTTTGTGGATTTATCTGCAGTTTCAGGTAAGTGTTGTGTGTTTGAGGATAATGGGTAGGGATTTTAGTGTGTGTGAGTGTGTGCGGTGGTGTTTGTGTGCTTAGTGTGACCTCAGAGTTAGAATATATAAGTGGGAGGGTGTGGGGGGTGCAGGGGTGCTTGCCCCCCCCTGCTTATAGGTAGGTTAAGTGTGTTTGTTGTTATGTCTGTTGAGTTAGGTAGGTGTATGTGTGTGTGTGTGTGATTATGTCCTGGTTTGTGTGTGTGTGTGTGTGTGTGTGTGTGTGTGTGTGTGTGTGTGTGTGTGTGTGTGTGTGTGTGTGTGTGTGTGTGAATGGTCACGATTGTAGTATTCGTGATTGTGGGTTTTTGTGTATGTGGTTTTTCGTCTATTCAGTCTTGAAATTCTGAAATTCGACATTTTAGTATTTCAAGATTGTATAGTGAATCCTTAGAACACATACCTCTATTCCTCTGCTGTTCCTCCAGCTTGTGCTTCTGCTCAATGCACAGAGCTGGAGTCCTTGCTCTGACCACATAACTTCCAAATTACTACTGGCATGGAAGGATTCTGTCACTTGAATGTATTGTTTGCTATGTAAAAATTAACAGTGAAGAATATTGACCATCATATGTCTTATTGCCTTGACATGACATAACAGATCACATTTTGCACATTTAATTACTACTGTGTAACTGCCAATGCTTCACACATGAGGAATAATGTGTACAAACTGGAGAAACAGACAGTTAAACCTACAACTCTCTTCTGTATTTGTGCTCCATCCCTGACACCTACCTGCCTAGCTAATCCATTGTAGCTGTGATTGCATGGATTTATGCAAGTTAGATAAGTGAACTGTAGAACTCTGCAGGAAAGATTCAAAAATATGGATTTTTTTTATCATAAATTCCAGGACCTGTAAAATAAAAGGCCATCTTCAAACATGTGATGTGCATTTGAAGTACAATGCCATATCCTGACTGCATGTCAGAACACTGGACACAGCACTAAAAATTAAGCTGCACCAAGGCAGAGTTCAGAGTCTCAAGCATTGCAATAGAAAGTTTGACATACATATATAGACAGAAAGACATGTTCATTATTGTTGGAACGTACATCACCATTTAATTTATTTAGGAGAGCAATCAATGTTAAAATGCAATAGATTATATTGTCTTATTAATCATGTACAGGTAACATATATGCATTGACAATGAGATGCACATATAGCCATAGTGACAGAGCTGGGATGTTTCCATAGTCTTTGTGGATAATGGAGATAGGCATAGTTATCTAAGATGTGAGGGCTATAGGCATTAATGCACTTTGTTCATACCAAATGTTTAAAAAACTATACTGCATAACTGAGCAAGCAAGTATCTTTCATATCTGTTCTTAATTAGACTTTGATGAAATATCAAAATAACTGCAATAATATGAACTCCCATATATCCTTGAGACATTCATATTGGACTGTTGCTTAGTGGGTTAAGCTAAGAGACAGAAAAAATAACTTCCAGAATAAGGAATTACTAAGGAATGTTTCTAGAATCTTTCATATAGTGGAGACATGTAGTTATGTGCAGTTATCTCTACTGCACCACATACTTAGTAAATGTGTAAAAACCTATAGTGTATAACCGAGCAAGCAATTACCTCACATATCTCCTTTTAAATACAAAACATGTAAATATCAAAATAAAAGCCAAACACTCCATATCAGGATTCAAATCCAGATGTATCCATAAGACATTAACATTGGGGTAGAGCTTAACAGGTTGAGTTAAGAGACATAGCTGCTCATTTCCAGTTGTAATAGGGGTAGCAGCAGTATTTGTGGCATATCATTCACAGCTGTATGTGTATGATGTTAAATACATTAGTATTACTATTATTAGTTCAGACCCCCATGAAATTAAATTTAAACATCCTATAGATACAGCTATGAAACACATTTGTTATGATGTAGATGTTAAGGTATGGATTATAAAAAATACTATAGGCATCTGCAACTCTCTGATAAAGATCATTAACATCACTCTGATGCAAGTCATCATATCAGTTTTACACTTGCATGCCAGTTCAGTAAATCCCAGCCCCTCTATGATGCTCCTTCGCAATCCGGTTTCAAATCTCTATCATAGCAAAGTTCATGAGGCATGCTCGCATCCTCTGCTCATGTCCAGCATAGACAATGAGCTTCCAGGCTATCTCCTCCTCATTCCAGTTTGGTGTCCAGACATGCTTTAGCCTCCTCTCAGTCGACATCTTCATTGTTTAAAGTAAAAATATTCCAAAAAGTTCCTTCTGATGAATGCCGAGGTCCCACTCAGTTTTTAGGTAGCGATAGTATGACCATTAAATGTATTCAAAACACAGTTTAAAACTGATGCATATAAATTATATTAGACCATTGAAGGGCAATGAGCACAAGTCACAGATAGTCCTGTTTACTGATACCTCTTGGGTAGATGTGTGAAGTACCTTCCTGTTATGCCAAGCTCTTGGTCAATGCACAAAATTTCTAGAAGTTATGTGGATGTGCATAAATGTTATTCCAAAACAGTGAATGTTAATAAACTCATTAATTATGTATGGTGCAAATGGTACTTAAAATCACATATAGCTGCACTGTAAGGCATAGCTGAATTACAGCTGGCTTTAAAGCTAAGCTGTCACCTGATAGCATTGCTGTGAGGAATACACGTCTGTCATTACATATCTATTTTATCTTTAATCTTTATAATTCGAATTATACATGTTGAGATACTTTTGTGGTAAAAAAAATGTCTGCAATATAACCTGTTTGTGATATAATGGATAGTTGTAAGATTAAACAATATGCATACTGATGGGTATATGGCTAAAAGTAAACTGATCCTGTAAAAAGCAGATGAAGATAAAATAAAATTATATCTGTAGTAAATTCTAGTTCACTCTGACAATGTCATGTATGCTTATGGAAAAAGAATGAATTATGAGGGTTTCTGCAAGCTGTATGTCAACTGAATAGTTTATGGATACTCTCTAATGCTCAATAATGCATATACTATAGACATAGCCAAAATGAAAAGATAGTTATACTTTAATGTGATCAACCTGTAATGTTTGCGTACCTGTTTCCATTTTCAATTTTCATACTTACTTGTATTTTCCATGTGTGCTTTCTGATATCTGACTGAATCTGCACATGTGTTTATGCACATATGTTGCTGTATCAACAACATTGATGTATGTTACAGGTATGCTGTGTGGCTAATATCACTGATGCTCTGCATGTCGCCACATGCATTACAAGGAAATGACCTGGTTGCAGCGATGCCATGTGTAGATGAGACAGCACTGTTATTATACATCCACTGTTTTTGTGTATGTATATGGCATTGAATTCCTATACAAGTAATGGACCTTGCTTTCTTGAGAGTGTGCCTACTGGATCGGTAATGTTCTATGGTATTGCTCCATATAATGATATTTTAACCGTCCAGTGAGTAATTCAGTTGTGCACACCTCCTGCAGCATCTGACACATGTACCTGTGTGTTCCTCTTTGCTGATGTACCTTTCACACAGTCATCCTACATTGCTGTTTCCTCTCAGTGTTTTGAATGTATTCATATTGATATACATTAAGATTAGGTAACATATGATGTTCACTGTGTACAACCAATGGATCATTTCCATTAGTTGTGATCTGTGCTGCTATTGTGGAAAACATGTGAACATCAATGTTTACTCTGTGTACTTGTTTTCCTGTGACTAGTCATGACTCTGCTGTGCTGACTGAGCTAGGACTTGTGTCCACATCTTCCATCATCCACACTGATTTCCACTCCCTATGTCCTCCTGATCCTCCCCTGACAGCTGTGAAATGTCATCTTCAGGCATTTAGTGCCCTTGGGGTACATCACTCACACCTGCAGCTGGCAAGATGCCATGTTTTGATGTTAACATGTTGTGTAGCATGGCACACATACAGTAATAATCTGTACTCCCTTTTCAGTTGTGTATTGCAGTGCACCACAGATGTGTCCAAACATCAGTATCTGGATTTTAGCACACCAAACATATGCTCAATGGTGTTTCTTATTGCAATGTGTGATCTATTATATGCATCCTCTGCAGGGCTGGATGAGGCCCTGGTATGTCAACATTAGCCATGGATCAAATGGATAACTGCAGTCACCTGTTGGTGAGAAGGAGATGACACATATGTTGTCCTCATGTCAACTGTTGTCAGGTTTGGATTCTGTTCACAGCATAGCTGTGCTCCTGTACTTACCAAGTAGAAGTTCCACAGGTATTTCACTATTTTGGAAGGCAGCCCTCAGACCACTTTCCTACCACATAGCAGCATCATGTTCACTCCTAGAGTGTGTCACCATTACGTTTATGATGTCATATGCTGTACACACCACCTGCCAATTCAATGATGGTCACCCGTTCTATTTATGTACATTTCTGCTTGAGGTACAGCAGGGGTTTTGATAGGAATGTGGGTGCAATCTGCTGCACAGAAAATTCCAGGAGAAGTTGGCAACAGGGCAGAAATAGCGCATGACATTTCTGTACTTTGTGGTTGTAGATGGGAAGTGGATGTACTCATCCAAATTTATGTACATTGCTGCCAGGAATTGGGAAAGGATGTGTCTGGCAGCTATTGGGGAAACTCCTACTGTACCTTCCATATGCTGTTGAAATGTCCCAGATGCCAGTATATTTAGTTTCAGGCATACTTTGATTTTGACAGGTATGGAGTTATCATGCAAGGTACATGCATACATGTGCAGGGTACACATGTTACACACAGTGTACACCAGTTATCTCTCTAATTAGTACCTGTCAATTATTTCTTGATCGGAGTGCTGACTTAGATATAGCTTGTCTTGGTGTCTATCAGGCTGCCTTCTAAGATGAATTTCTGGATCTTCCTGTAAGGCTATCAATATTCAAGCATTACATGACGGTTGCATGTTTTTGTTTTTTTTTGTTAATGCTGCAGATTCTACTGGATTTTGTAATAAAGGCCATTCTCTCATGGCAATAGATATAGCCTCTACCAAATGCTTTCATAAAGTCGTTAGTGTAGCCCGCTGTTGCATTTAAGTTGCATTGGATGTGCTCTCTGTGTTTTGGAATTCTGTGGGTGTGCATAGATTCATTGGTTATCCTGCACTGAATAAATAATTCCTAAGGCTTGTTCATACTTTATGGAAATGCATTCACCATTCATGAGCTGAAATCTTCCTTTGGTGTGCTGCACTGTCCGGAGATTTCTTTTGGAATCCAACCCTCCGGGTTTATTAAAACAACATATTTCTTTACATCTCAGTGATTTAAAGTGATCCAAAGAATACAGTACAATATTATAGCACCAAAGGCTTCCTAAGGAAGCATTTTTTTAATTTTATAGGAATGATAAAGTGAATTGCAATTAAAAAAATAGAAATGATAAACTGTGTTTTTTTGCATATAAAACAAAAATTATGGATTTTGAATTTAAGAGCTGTTTATGGTGCTGGTTTAAATGATGAAATTATTTAATAAATATTTTATTAATAAGAATTTTTAGGTTGTTATTAGTCTTTATGATGTTGGCTATAAAAATATTTATTTTTTGACAGGTATGTTGTCAGTATTTGTCTATTTATGATTTATATTAGAGAAATTTGTTCTCTAGGCCACTTGGTGGCAGCATACGCATACAGAATCCTTATTTGTAAAACTCTGTATGCATATATATAGATATAGATATAGATACATCTATATATATATATATATATATATATATATATATATATATATATATATATATAAACACACACACACACACACACACACACACACACATATATATATATATATATATATATATATTTATATTTATATGGATATAGATAGACAGATACTGTGTGTTTATGAAAGTTTCCTGCCAGGGAGTCTTTAAATGGATGGAGGTCATTGGATGTAGTCAGTACTGAAGAAACTCTTATTTCAAAGAGGGAGACCTGGTTTGTGTTGTTTTTAGAGTTAGCTGTGGTGTTATTAAAACATTTTGTTCTACTTGGGTGCTGTGTTATTTCTTTGGTTTTATAGACACATGGGCACTTGGTTTCACACCAGCAGTTGTGCACAAATTTTGTTGGAGTATATATATATATATATATATATATATATATATATATATATATATATATATATATGTGCGTGTGTGTGTGAGATATACCTTAATCAACATCGTTGTGTGCTACTTCACTCCAGTAACTGGCAGAAGCTTTCTAATCTACTAGCTTTTTCTCATATTAAGAATGCCACAACATCCTCTATACCACAGATAGATGCCCTGCTGCACCAAGTTTTAAAACTGATGCACACACACCCCAGAAAAATGGGCTCACTAAAGCAACACTTAGTACTCAATCAAAAATTTAAAACAAATTATGATGATTATGCTATATATGTTGCTAAACTTTTGAATTCAGTCCTATCAGATATCAGAAATAAGTCTGATTTTCATTTTAAAATATCTTTATGGACAAACCTCTGAAACAAATGGTCCTCCACTTGTACCCCTTCTTAGTCTAAATCTTATTCCATCAATAATCCATCAATCCATCAATTAGATCATACCTATCAATATGAAAGTACTGCCTTTATACTCAACCCATTACTAATTCCTCATATTGTGGAGTCAAATTAAACAAATCTCTGTAAATTCTTAATCTTTTATTATAGTGAGCTTTCCAAATAGGCTGCACACTGATCAACACCTTAACTTCAGCTCTCCCAGTGTGAAAAAAAGAAACTGAAAAACAAGGGCCATGAACTCTGTCACTTTTAGTAAATTCAGTTACTGGCTAGTAAGTACACTTCCTGGATGCCAGCAAAGAAGAAATTAAGAGAGCCTGAAAGAAAACCAACTAGAAAAGGTGAAGAGAAAACACTGATTGGGAAGAATCCTGCTGCCATTAAGCAAAAAGCAGGTAAAGTTCCATCTTTGATACAATACCTGACTCCCAATAATCTAGAGAAGAAAATACGTTAAATGTGCTCAGGGATTAGAATAAATGAAACACAGAAGGAGTATGTCAACTAAAATAACAAAAAAGCCAGAAAAATGGAAGAGGCTTTAAACAGATATTAAAATCGGCTGATAAAACTCTAAAAATCAAAGGTCAAAGTGAAGAAGAGTCTGACTGAGTATGAAACTGAAGAAGAGATGTTTCAAAAAATGGGAGAATTAGACAATAGAGCACATAGGGAAAATCTGAGGTTGTCTGCTGTACCAGAGAAACTAAAAGGAACAGACTGTATTAATTTTATGATGGTACAAATAGGTAACTAGAATGGTATTCCACAGCAGGAACTGTTAATTGGAAGGGCACACCATGTATATGCTCTAAACCAGGCCATGAGAAAGCAGCCAAGACCTGCTCTTACCAGCCGAAAGAGTTCATCCTGACAAAACTGTGGCAAAAGGACAAAGTATTAAAAGCTGGAGACAGTAGAGTGTGTGTGGAAAATGATTATTCACTGTATACCAACAGAAGAGAAAACAATTTATTCCAGCAATCAGGGAACATTGAGAGGCAGTTGTGTGATTCAAGCTGCTGAATCCAGCTGTCTTCAATATATTCTTCCTGGAGGATCAAAGTCATTTTTGATGCAGAACAGGTTATTAAAGCGATAATACAAAAGTTTGTCCAACAAAAAGTGAGCCATCAGGCAGAAGATGACTCTGCTTCTTTTTTTCCTGATAATAAAACACATGGAGAGAGTTTGCCAGTGAAACCTTTTTCTTTGTTCCAAAGGAAAAGGTATGAGCAGCAGAGAAAAAGCACAGGAGGTGACTAGAAGAGTAGGGAGTACCTTGGAAATGAACTACAGGCTGGAGTTGGGAAATGGAGGTGAAAGGAAGAAGACCAGCAACATGGAAGTTAGTAAATAAATGGGGGACTGCAAAGTATCAACTGCATTTGGGAAATATGGCTGTACAAGAAAAAATGGAAAGAGTCTACTTTTGTTGTCTTTGTTAAACTTGTGGGAAACTGAAAAGAATTTGCCTCAATTCATATAATTAATGTTTGGAAGGACACTGAGGGGAATGGTAGAGGAAGCAAAGAGGTAACTGCAAGTACAACAATTTATGTTCATAACAGTATTTCTATGAAACGTGTCATAATATAAACTGCATGTTTCATAGTAAAGTATTTTTAGTTGTGTGTGATAAAAAAAGTAAACAGATGCCTTTTTCATTATTTCTTCTTTTTTAGTATTAAGAAATGTAGGCAGTACAATATAAAAAGAGCAAAAGGCTAGACAAAAGCATGTTTAAGAGAGTAGGCTGTAATCGTGGGTTATTGAGGGGGGATGAGGTGCAAAAATGCACAGATCATAAGATATGTACATCTGATATGTTTTCTCATACTTTTGTATAGGTAAATATCTGGATTAAGGCATTTGGTTTAATCTAATAACAAATTTTAAGTGAAAACAAGTACACAAGAAAACACTAGATATAATTAAAAGTTTTCCTTTAGCAAAACATGTTACTGCTTGTCTTTGGAAGCCTGCAGCTGAGGTCTACATCTTTTCAAAGCACTGGTTTCTTCAAGGCTAAAATGTAATGTTTTCTAAAAGTATGGAAGGTTGTGTTTTTCACATTTTGAAGATGAATAAAGATTTTAAAAAGGACAGATGTCAGATTAAGGAGAAGCACAGAGACAGTAAAATACATCTTAGCATGGATACCCTTTATGTTAATTAAAATTTGTGTTTGCAGCTGTCTACTTATGGCAATTGTTCCTATTAGGAGGGTTAAACTTCATTATATGAAAATACACATAGTTTTTATTTTTGTATTTGTATTAACAGGTTATCGGGTGTCCTGGGTGTGTGTTTATTATTTTATTTTTTTTTTTGAGGGTTTTCATTAAAGCACTTAACTGAGTTTTCAACCAGTAAAGGCTCTACTTTTTTTCACTTGTAGCTTTGCCTTAGTTTGGCATTTTTCTGCAATGTTTGTTTTTATAGTTTGTGGTACCCAAGTTCGGCTTTTAAAACAAAAAGTCTTGTTTAATCTGTTATGGGTTCCAATACTGATGAAAAGAAAAAAAATGTATAAAGGATCAACCTGCCAAACATCAGTGGGTGCATGTATCATTAAAAAAGCTGTCATATATAATAGGTGGAAATTCTGAGTTCTTATCATTAAGGCATCACTTTCAATATTATTTTGGAATGTGAATGGTCTCACATGTATAGACAAAAAGGAAAGAATATTTAATTATATTAAATGCAGAGTTCAAATAGCAGTACTATAGGAGACACGTTTGGAAACAAGTGAGCATGTGAGTTTGATAAATAAAGGATTTCAGGATGGATACTCAGTAGAATATCAAAGAAAAAGGAAAAGAAGAGTCCTTATAATAGTGATAGAAGAGGGGAAAAGGATAATAAGGACAGATTTGTGGTAGTAAGAGGCTACTGGCAAGGAAGGAGGATTATACTGGCATGTATTTATATTCCTCCCAATACTGCTATTATGGAGTTTACCACATTTTAAAGAAATAATCAGCTTCAGCAGGGAATATTACTTATAGGTGGAGACTGGAATTTGATTTGAAGCAATAAGTATGTATCTGGGGGGGGGGGGCTAGAAGGGAAAACACAAAACAAAATTTTAAAGGCATTTATGAAAATATTTGGTATGTAAAATGTGAATTCACCAGTAGGGAACTCATAAAGAATGTATGTATTATTCCCCAAGGTACAATAACTGGTAAAGATTAGACATAAATTATATTTCAAATGAACCTGTACATTTAATTGAGAACTTTGGCATACATTCAACAACTGTTTCAGATCATGCACCAATAACTACTAAGATAATATGCAGGGTAATGAAGTAAAGGTGAGACATTGGCACTTCTCCACCTACCTGTTAAAAACAGAGGAATTTAAAGAATGGTAGTGGAAATTATTCAGGCGTTATTAGGGAAGAAACACGTAAGGTGAATTTAAAATAGGGTAGAAATAAAAGAAAAAGAGATATGGTTAAGAAGTAGCAATAATTATTTCAATTGACACAGAATAAGAGACTCTTGCAGAACAAGAAGATGCACATTTGAAGAGTACTAAAGAGAAAATAAGAGAGCATCTGGATAATACGTGTGAGTTTAGAAAGACTGCTGCTAAGCAACTTTTTTTTTTTTTGTACAATAAATTCAGAGCAAAAAACCTTTTGGCATAATGACTTAGGCAACAGAAAACTTAAGCTTATAACAACAAAAATAACTGTAGAGGCACTGGAGATACTTCAGATTTGTTTTAATATAACATGCAGAAATGGGGAAATCAAGGAAAAGCACAAAGGAAATATTTATTGAAGACTGCTGAGGTTTGAGGTAGATGAGGCTCAACAATTAATAGCTAAGATAGGAGAAGATGAGATACAAATGGTGGTATATAGCCAATCTTCAGGAAAGTCTCTAGGAATAAACGGTATTCTGGTGGAAGTTTGGAAGCTTGGAGGGATGAAAGTGATACAGTTCTGTAAGATTTTGTTCAGCAGCATTTTAAAAGGAGGGGAAGCACCAGCATCCTTGAAAAAAGCAGTGATGGTTGTAAACCCTAAAAATGGTAAAGAGCAATGAGATCCAGCTTCATCTAGGCCTATTTTAATTTCAAAGCATGCTTATAAAGTGTTATTGTCTATAATGGCTAAAGAAATGACAAAGGTGTTGCCAAAATTGATAGATGTGGATTTTTGTGGTTTTGTGCAGTGGAGGTAAATGTTTGTCAACATGAATAGAATAATGATGATCTGGAGAGAAGCAAAATGTAAGAAAATTCTGATGCAGTTGTTGGTGGGTCTTGAGGCAGGAAAAACATTCAACTGAGTAAGTTAGGATTTTATTAATAGGGCAATGGAAGCATTTGCATTTCCTGATACAATAATAAGCTTAATTAAGGGGATGTATGAGGGATCAGATGCAATAATCAAAGTGAGATTTGAAAAGAAGAACCATACAAGGGTGACCTCTTTCTCCTTTGTTATTTACATTATATTTAGAACCATTGGCAAAGAAAATAAGGGACTCAAAAATTCAAGGTATAGCATTCAGTTGGTATAGCATTCAAGAAAAGTTGGCTTTATATGCAGATGATATTCTGTACCTGACAGAACCAGAAAAGAACATGTCAGTATTCTGTAACATTTTGTGACTGTTCTATTTTTTATATAAATTAACAAATATAAAACAAAGGCTATAGCTGCAACCTACATACCCACACATGAATTGGTTCAGCAATACCCATATTTATGGGGTTATGATCAAATTAAGTATTTAACTGTATCTGTTGAAACGGACACTGTTATGCTAGCTAAGGATATGTGGGAAGAGGCTAAAGAAAAGATAATACAAAACTGATAAAATGGAAGCTCTTGCATTTGGATATAGATAGCAAGATACAACCAGTAAAAATATTTTTAGTCCTTTTAGTTTTATACAAATGCCAGGCGTATTTTTATCAAGCAGAGGAAACAGTGTAGATAGTAATTAATAAAGAGGTGAAGGATTTTATCTGGGAAGGGAGAGGGCAAGAGTCAAGTGATATAGACTGATCCTATAGAACAAGGAGATTTAGGACTACCTGGTTTGAAGGGGATATTTTAGAGCTACGAAGTCAAGGGTCTTATACATAACACAAGCAGAAAGCTATAGTTTAAAGTGGAAAAGGATGATAATGATGTGGGAAAATTCAAGAAATAAGGAAAGAATGGGATTTTGGATGCAGATCCTTAAGGAAAATAACAACAGTCATAGACAATATTATATTCATAATACAGCAGAAGGTATACTTAAAAGTAAGCCAATGTGGGAATGGAGAAAGGAGATTCTGCTGATAGTAATGACTGCAATTAGAGATACAGATAATATGCAAGAGAGAGATGCAATTTACTAGAGGTAACTGGCAAACAAACCAAGGGATTGGGAAAAATAATCAGAGAGGGAAAGGCAACAGAACAGGAATATGCCAAGAAGACAGTTGGACTTCAGGCTAAAGATTGCCTTCTCTATCAGGGATAGATATCAGAGTATAGAGAAAGAGAATGGAATAGGGGAATCCTAAGCGAAAGACTTACACTGGTTGAGTTTTTAGTAGAATCTAGAACAGAAGCTGATGTTAAAAGGGATATTTTTTAAGGCTTATAAAATATTGCACAATAACTATAGGAATCAATCAGAGGAGGTGAAAAAAGAATGGCAATAGAGATTAGATACATATTTCAGAAAAAAACAATTGGGGGACATACATATGGCTCTCACAAATACAATGAAGTCTAGAAGATTTAGGATTGTTTCTTGGAAGTGTTTGTAGAGGTACTTTTCTACCCCAATCAGTCTCCAAAGAATTTTGCTCAAGTAGATAGCAAATATTGTAGGTGTAAGAGGAAAAAAGGGGTACCTGGGACCATAAGTTTTCAGAGTGCAATCAGTTGACATACTTTACAAATTCTCTACAGAGTACTCTGTCAGGAGTACTTGGTGAGCAAATGAGTCTAACTAAGGAAATTATTTTTTGAGCCAGGCTACAGGATCTAAATTATCCAGACATAGTAAGGCCTTCTTAAGTTTAATTCCGGTGGCTAACAAAAAGCAGTTTCTAGGAAATGGAAGTTAAAGTCTAATCTAGCCATACCTAAAGTGGTAAAGGAACAGAAAGTGGGAACTTTAGAAAAGGGTAGGAGTCAATTGCATAGAAACATATGGAAACTGTGGGAATGATGCATGCAGAAAAATGTTATGGAAGAAGAATGAGGTTTATGAGAAGGCAGGAAATGAACAATTTATTTAATGTTGGATTGATTATATTGTATAGAAGATTATATGAGGTGTACTTCTTCTTCTTCTTCATTCAGCTTTTCCCGGTTAGGGGTCGTGACAGCAGATCATCTGTCTGCTCATAATTGGCAGTGGAGTTTTACAGTGTCGAGTTGCCACAGAAGGCACACACATGCATGCACTCATGCCTAGGGCCAATTTAGCGTATCCAATCTACCTACAGCATGTCTTTGGGATGTGGGAGGAAACCCACGTGACCAAAGGAAGGACATGCAGACTCCGCACAGAAGACACCCCAGCCAAGGATCAAACTGGAGAACCTCTTGCTGTGAGGTGGCAATGCTAACTGCTGCACCACCACAGCTGCCCAAGATTATATGAGGTGTACAATATTCTTAAATGTGAACTTGTTAATTTTTTTTCATTATGTTTATATAAATGTAAGTTTGCCTATATCAGAAATGATAATTCATTACAGGAGTTATTTAAAAAGTATTATAGTAATCTCCTGGTTACAGGTCTGTAGTGGGGAAAAAACTTTTTATTATAGTAATCTCCTGTCTGCAGTTCTCAGATGAGTCTAACTGATTGCATACAATATGCATATGTCTTTTCCATTGCCTGTCTCCAAATATTACATTAGGAGCATTTGCATATACTATAAAATAATGCTGAAAGTCCCACTGATGTATGAGTCTTGTTTGCTGTCTATGCTATTTTCTGTAGATGTGTCTGAGTTAAAGAAGTTGTAAATACTATGTAATGTTTGCATCGCAATAACCACTTGTTAAATTACATAATATTGAGTGGTATTCCATATTTTTACTATTCGCTTATTCAAATGTGTGTAATGTGGAATTTTCTTCCCAAGTCTCCACTGAAAGGGAGCTTTGCCCAGTCATACCTTCTCAGTAAACAAAGTTAAATAAATACATTTGAATATAGGAGATATGCAATGGAAAGAAATTGCTACCAATAAGAAAAAAATGGGTCTATGTTACATTATCGAATGATGAAAAAAAGCGAACACTCTTTCATTGAACTGTAAAACTCGACAGCACTAAACAGCGGAGACAAAGAACAGGGAAAAAAATCAATGGGCCATCTTCAGGACTTTGCCATTTCCTCCACTATGGTGTGATCTCAGAGTTGGTATATTTAAGTAAGGGTGTGTGGGGAGCACAGCACCTCACATTGGGGAGTATGTGGGGTGAAGCCCCCCACTTTATTTTGTGTTTGAATTTTTTTTTGCAGAGTAGCAATTTTTTTCCCTGGGAAAAAGTCACTGTTTCCTGTCTTCAATGTTTAGTGGTGTCGACCTTTCAAGGTTGATGAAAGAGCGTTTGCTTTTTTCATTGTTCGATAACATAACATAGACCAGAAAAAATAGGTTATGAAATGTTCCAAACTAAAAAACTCTAGGTCAGTATGCTGTGCCAAACTTCTGGCTAACTGTACTAAGAACTTTTTACCACGATTTAGCATTGAGTAAAAATTACCTATGTGTACCCCCTGGAAACATGCTTAAAAGTAAATCTAAGAACCATCCTAAGAATTATCAACCTATAACTTGCCTTACAAAAAGCCGTGGTGGTACAGTGGTAGCGTTGTTGCCTCACAGCAAGAGGTTCTCCTGTTCGATTCTTGGCTGGAATGCCTTCTGTGTGGAGTCTGCATGTCCTCCCCATGGTCGAGTGGCCTCCGAAAGATATGCGTGAATGGGCGTGCCTTCGCTGAAGGTTGGGCATCGGGCTGGCAACTTAGCACCATAAAAATCAACTGCCAATCATTAGCAGACCGGAGTTCCACTGTGGCGACCCCTAACCAGGAAAAGATAAACAACAACAACAACTTGCCTTACAAAACTGTAACTCTTTTTAATTTCTCTAAGTCTTTTGGTTTCCTAATAACATGATGAGAATGGACCCCATTCCTAAGTCAAAGTATGATTAAACTTCATGAAATTAGTATTGTTTCAATCTTTGATGTTAGTCAGAAGCACTCTTTGCAGCACCACAATGTGCCCAGTAATCACTCCTTTTGCAATTTATATGGAGTCACATATATCTGTAACATATTGAAGCATGATAGTAAATTCTTTTTTATAAGACCCATTGCTCCTACTACTACTGGAACTGTGTGGGTATCCTTCCTCCACATTGTGCTCATGTCTTCCTGCAAATCCTGCCATTTTATGGCATTGTGTCTCTCTGTACGTAAGACACTGTAGTCACTGGGTGTAGCAGTTTCAATGATCAATGCTACTTTTGTCTTATTTTCATGGACCACTATATCTGGTTTTCTTGCATCTATTTTTTGGTAATGGGTGATCCCATGTGATATAAAGTTCATCATTTTCTATAATGCTTTGTGGGTCATGTTTCCAGTGTTTTTCAGCCACTTCAGTATCATAATGTTTGCACAATCCCTAATGCAACAGTCTTGCCACATTATTATGCCTTTCAGGATACAGTCCTTCTTCCATTAGTATATCACAACCAGTAGCAACATGTGTGGCAGTTTCCAATTCTGTTTTACAAGACCTACATTTGTCTTTTTCTCCCACATGTTCAGTGGACTTTGTAAACCATCATGCACATAGTCCAGTATCTTGGGCCACCAATATTAATCTTTCATCTTTTGGTTTAAATTCACCTTTCCTTAACCATTCCTGTGCTGGATACTGATCAATATGAGGTTGTTCCAAGAGTTTTCCATACTTGCAACTATATTTATGCATTTTCCACTTTTCTTGCCTTCTCACCTGATCCTTCACCTTATAGTCTTTCTTTTGGTTTTTGGCACATTCAATTGCTGTCTGATTTTTATCCACTTATGGTTTGATTTCCATTCCGGCCTGATGCGGATATGCCTCTGCTAAACTAAGCAGGGAAGTCATCTTAGACTTATTTTCCTCATGTTTCAAAACTTTCACTACATCTGGGTCTTGTGATGTCAGCAGATATATATCCATTCCCATGACTGCAGATCAATACATGTAATCAGTTTCAAGAAGGTTCATACCTCCTTCAGAATGGGGAATATATAATCTTCGTTTGCAGTGATTTTCATAAATACATTTTTCTCAATTTTTTTTTATTTTTCAAATACATTTGAATTAATTCCATAGTATTTATACATAACATCTTAAATAACTATGTACACTATTTACATTAACCTGACACTTTAACAGATCTTAATGTATACAATTACTTTATAAGTATGTCCAATCTATTATCAGAGTGTCTGATCAATTATTGTATAGTGTCAATCAACAATAAGACATTTCCCCAAGGATTGTTGATAAATGGCTTTGGATAAATTCTTAGGTTTTTAATTTTAATTTCCAATAATGCTGTGGTCTTCAGTAGGCTGTAAAAGTCTTCCAAAGTTGGCATTGTGTTTGTATTCTTCTTGTTATACATTTCCTTGAAAATGCAGGTATAGTCCATACTAGATACATGTTTGACCTATTCCTATGAGGACCTCTGCTCACATTTAATAATACAAGATCTTTGGTTAAATAAAATGATTCATTAAATAAAGCTTGTAGAAAGTTATTAATGCCATTCCAAAATGGCTTAATTTTAACACAATCAAAGAAAACGTGGTTCCAATCTGCATTGTGTACTTGCTCACATCTCCAACATATTCCTTTTATGGAAGAACTAATTTTATTGATTCTGTCTGAGGTTAAGAATGCTCTGTGCAAGCATTTCCAATTAAAAACTTTCCAGTATTCTGTAAAGGATATATATTTTATCGATAATAAGATATTTGTTTTAATATCTTTAGTTAACTGTATTGAGTGTCCTTTTGTTATATATTTACAATATGAGGTTTTGGGTATTGTTTTATAGTTTATTAATATTTTATACATTTTTTAAATACTGTTTCCCATGTCAAAGTCATATATGATTTCATATATGTGTTTCATAAATTTAGGTATTTCTTTAAATGAAGAATTGTTAATTATTCTACTTAAATCTTGTGAATATGACAGAATACTCTGTAAATTTAGCCAGTCCTGTTGTGGAATTTTGTATGTTGTTTTTATTACTTGCATATCTAAAACTTTTAGTTCTTTGATACATTGAAGCCCACAAACAAATCATTTCTGTTCGCAGGAATTAATAATTTGTCTATATATTTTATGTGGAAAGTTATTTGTGACTATAAATGGTGTGAAAAGATCAAACCAGATTTTTTTTAAATCTATATTTGCATTAATAATTTTCCTATATGAGTCAATGTTATAATTAATCATAAGAGTTTTAGTGGGCTTAGTTATGTTATATTGCATACTCATAAATAATATTTGCTGTGGCAAATTGTTTTAATGTCTTATTTGATTTTTTTTTTTTTGTAAATCAAATTCATGTATTGAAATTACAGTTAGTAATTCTTTCCAGTTTGCAGAGTAATTTGGACTTATCCAATCTGAGATTGTTTTAGATATTGATGCTTTTATATATATGTTTCTATATCAGGAAAGTTTAATCCTCCCTGTTTCCATGGTTTGATATGATGTATTAAAGCTATTATGTTTCTTTTGGGAAACCATAAAAACTTTATTAGGCATGATTTTTTTTCTATAAGTATATTACTTTCTGGTAACACTTGTATTGCCAAGGCTATATATAGGATCTTGGACAGTAAAACAATTTTTATTAACTGTAGTCTATCTTCAAATGTTAATACTATTTTGTTCCATTTTTCCACAAAGTTTTTAATTGTATTGATGATATTATTGTAGGTTTTTTAGACTAATTCATTATTATCCTTGCATAACTAAATTTCTAGATATTTTAATGTAGATTATTGTTTCCCTATGATGTGATCCCCCTTAGTCTGCAGTTCTTTTTTTATTTAAAAATAACAATTTTGATTTTGATTTATTGAAATGGAGTCCTGAAGTCATGTGAAATTTGTCAATTAAAATATCTAATTCTTCTAATATCTCTTTTGTATTGAATAATGTTAGTAATATGTCATCAGCAAATAGCATTACTTTAGAGTTGTATTGTTCATAAACATCTATTCCTTTGATTTTTATATTGTTATGAATTGAATCTGCCAATATTTCAGTAGCCAGAGCAAATAGAATTGGTGACATGGGACATCCTTGTTTAGTGCCTTTTGTTATATATATAGTTTTAGAGGTAAAAGGACCTAACTCGACGTACGCTAAATTATTTGTATGCATATATATATATATATATATATATATATGTATATATATATATATATATATATATATATATATATATATATATATATATATATATATATATATATATATATATATATATATATATATATATATATATATATATATATATATATATATATATATATATATATATATATATATATATATATATATATATATATATATATTCTTTAGGAGATGAAACAAGGATGCAGGAAATTAAAATAGCATTAGGATTTTGAATAAATAGACCCAATTTAGGGAATCAAAGCCTTTCTCTATATCTAAGCCAATTATGAGTGTTTCTTTATTTTCTTTATTAACATAATATATAAGAGAAATTATCCTTTTAATATTGTAATGTGTGTGTCTATGATATATAAATCTAGTTTGATCATTATTTATTGTTTTGGATAGTGGTATTTTCATTCTGTTAGTTAATATTGTCATAAATATCTTATAGTCATTATTTAATAATGATATAGGTCTATATGAGGTACTGAGGTTTGGGGATTTGTTTTCCTTTAGGATTGGTGTGATTAAGGGATATCTCCAAGAGGGTGGTATTAAAGCTTGTGACTGAATTTCTAATATAGTTTTATGGAAGAGGGATAGTATCTTTGAAGGAAAAAGTTTATATATTTCCATTATTATACCATCTATACCTGGAACTTTATTATTTTTACCCTTTTTTATTGTATCTGTAATTACTTTGTAGGATATGGGTGCTTGCAGATCTAGTTTTAAATTTTCTGGTATTTTTTTATATTAGAACATTTTTCATCTAGATTTAATTGCTCGATATGTATATTTTCTTTTTGGAAGCATTCCATATAGTGATTTCTATAGGTATCAAAAATGTCACCTATATCCGAGAAAATCTTTCCCTTTCTTTTCATGGAAGATACTTTCAATGTTATTATCTTTTGATTGTATTTTGATTCTTGTGGATAAATTATGTAGATATTTGGGAGAAGTGGCCAAGGTACTAATTTTTAGTTTTTCTAAAGCTAAACTTGTTTTATGTGTTAGAATTTCACTGTATTTATTGTTTAATACTTCTACTTTCTTTTTCATCTCAAAATGATTTTGATTTTTTCAGCTTTGACTAACAAAAGTTTGGATTATAGATCTAATAATTCAGAATCCCATTGTGACTCATCTCTGCAAGCTCTTTAGTTTGAGAATGCTACGAATTGAGCATGAGTCATTCAACCCAAGAAATTTGTAGGCATTCAGCCTCACTTGCCATGCTAATTCAAGTTCTTCAAGTTTGAGGGGTCTAGGGCCACCCCTACTGTCATACTTGGCTTGATCAATGATAATAAATTTAAAAGCATGTTCATTGTTAGAAGTAGTGTGCTTAGCTAGCGCATTCTCCAGTTTACATTTATTCATAGCATATTGGTGTTCATAAATTCTGACACGGAGCCTCCGCTCCATCTTTCCTATATAGAAAGCAGGACAGAATGTACACCTAGACCAGTAAACTACAAAAGACAAATTACAGTTGAATCTGCCTTTCAATTTAGTCACTATTTTGTTTAAGGTTAGCGCTACAACTTATAAATTGAAAGGCAGATTCAATTGCAGAGATAAGTCACATTTTGTTAAAAACATATATTATTTCTCTCAAGGGTTGGGTTATACAAAATAACTTTTAATGTTTTTACCTTTGTGTATTGTGGTCACTGTCATAGACATGTTTACATACTTTAATGTGTTTATATACTTTAATGTTGTTTTATTACTGGTTAGCAGTTGTCACTTTGATTTTAAAGTGTGTTTGCTTAAGTAGAACAAAGTGATGCAATTGGTGAATGCTGACCACCTGTCTTATTTATAAGGAAGTTTTTTTTATTGCTGTAACTGTTTCTGAAGAAGTTTGCTATCAGGCTGATGAAAAGCGCTTTAAACAGTGGAATAAATAGTGTTATTTGACTGTTCTCGGACTGTGTTGCTGTTTTTTTGAACCTGTTCTTGGATTTATTTAGTTTCTTGCCTTGTTTGTGTTCCCAATTTAACATATTCACCCATATTGATAAAGTCTTTCAAAACGTATTACGTAATATAAACAGATGGTAATAATATTTATGCCTAATGTTTATAATACAATGTATTTTACTGGATATATCAAAAGTTATATTTCATTGTTTGCCAACATTTAAGTATTCACTTTGTTTGTTGCTAGCTTACTTAAAGCATCAAGTTTGTTTTATGTGAACATTGATGAAAGTTATTACATTTTGATTATCAGTGCATCCCTCTTCCCCCATTTCGTACATATAAGGATTTTCATATCTGTCATTTCTTATTATAAAATGAAATTATAGGTTAAAAACAACAAATGTACTTATTGTGATTAATGATTACAGGTTCCCTTTCCATATTCATAAATTGCCATTTTGTGACATATTCTGAAAGTCTTTTTATTTACATGGCAGCATTCTATTTTGTATAATCAGCAAAGGTTAAACTAAGTGATTATTGTCAATTTAATACTATTTGTTCAGAATGTGGTTGTGACATTTTGTGACATTCCTAGTTCAGGCTTCTATTGTTTCCCTTGAACAACTTTGTCAGTTTGATGTTGTGTATAAAACAGTTACCTTAACTTAAGTATTATGTATGGTCAAGATGGGTTACAAAACCACAATTCAAGTTAAAGGAATTATATGACTTGTTATGCACATTTACTTATATGAGAAAATCATCATGCTTTCCTTTGATGTTCAATATAGTGTATGTCATTTATGACAAGTTAAAACAGTAGTGTTATTATACACAAACCCATGTTATTAAACTGAGTGTCTATTGTCAATTTAATACTATTTGTTCAGAATATGATTGTTACATTCTGTGACATTTCAAGTTCAGGCTTCTATTGTTTCTGTTGAACAACTTTGTCAGTTTGATGTCATGTATAAAACATTTGTTGCCTTGGTAACTCCTTAAGTATTATATATGTTCAAGATGGGTTACATGTCATGTATAAAACATTTGTTGCCTTGGTAACTGCTTAAGTATTATATATGTTCAAGATGGGTTACAAAAATTACAATTCAAGTTAAAGCAATTACATGACTTGTTATACATATTTACTTATATAAGAAAACCATCATGCTTCCCCCGATGTTCAATGTAGTGTATATAATTTATGGCAAGTTAAGACAGTAGTGGTATTATACACAAGCCCATGTTATTAAATCCTGTCTTTAATATCTAAATTCAGCAGACTGCTTCATCTTATATGATGATTATATATTTTATGTCTAGATTTATTAAAATCATACATTACATAACTATTGTGTGTGTGTGGTTTTTTTTTGGCTGTTGCTTAGTTATTTGAGAGACCACAAGCTGTAATGATTATTTTTATTATTAGCTCCTTCCAAGCATGTTTATACAGTCCATAGATTTTAAATTATTAGACCCTTCTAGTTTCTTATTTTTATAAGTATATTTCCATCTTTACATACACACATATCAGTACTTCAAGCATGGGCAACAATGCCCATCCAGTTTTGTCAGAATGCCATTCACTAGTTCGTGTGGTGTGTTTCCAGGCTGTTTTTAAAATATCCAAACCAATATTTGACCTGTTCCATTTTTACCAGCCTGTTCCATGCAGTGGCCACTCTGCCAGTGAACCACTCAACACAGCTTCCATTCCCCCAGATATTTCCATGAAGGAAATCTGATGACTCTCTAGAACTTCCTGGCAACCCCAAACACCCCTAAAATCAGCTATCCACATATGCCCAACACGTCCGAGCAAGTTTACCTCCCAGACCACTGCAAAGGGGACTGCACAGACCAAATGCTCTCAGTCTTTCACAATAACTCAGACCTCCATTCTTATGTCAGTCCTTAATGTGTTTGGACCAAAATGCATTTTAAATATAAATTGCATTTATTATTAGTATTATTTTTTATCAAGAATCAACTTAATGAGCTAAATGAAGTGTTGGGAGACCATCAATATGTGTAAATGTCATTTAAAACAGCCCCTTTATTAAATATTTTTTAAACCAAAAACTTAATTGCTGAAAATCATCTTGGAGGCTCCTCAGAGCCGTTAAGCATTATCATCACTCTGTCTCCATTACCATAGCAACTTGGGAGCATCTGTTTCTGTTAGTGTGTCTGTGTATTGGATACCAGAGGCTCACGATGCACTTGAAGCAAAGCTTCACTTCACTGCAACTTCAAGCCTAAATTCCCTCCCTTTCAGTGAGGCAGCAGCCAGGAAAAGAATGGAGAGTAAACAGATAAAAAAAACCTCTCAACAAGCCACCACAACAAGAGATTACCCATTCTTTCAGTATTCCCACCCCTCACTCAGCAGATGTATAAATTAACTATTCTCTCCCAAAATATCTCAAATCACAGTTTTATACACCCCCTTCCCTGAATCCTAGGCTAAAACAACAAATGTCTCTTCCTAATACACAAGCATCAGTAAACCTCAATCACAAGCCCCAACCCACAGCCTCCCGGAGACAAAAACGGCAACATACAATAGCTGCCAGACAGCTGCATCCACACACACCATGTCAGGCTTAATCAAACAGATCTCAAAGCTATGATACCTGCCATAATTGATATTAACTAAGTTCAGACAAAATAATAATGACATTTGTACTAGCTGCCAGACACAGCTGCATCCACCCACACCGTATCAGGATTGATCAAACAGCACTCGAATATATGATACCTGCCATAATTTATATTAACTATGTTTAGACAGAATAATAATGACATTTGCACTAGCTGCCAGACACAGCTACATCCACGCACACCATATCAGGATTGATCAAACAGCACTCATAGCTATGATACCTGACATAATTGATATTAACTATATTTAGACAGAATAATGATGACATTTGCACTAAGTGCTTGCTACTATTATTTAACCAGGATATACATGACATTTCTAAATCATACTTTAACTGAAGAAGGCATTAGTCTCCATGACAACATTTTTTTACAAAGCACTCTACTATTACTGATATTATATATGATGTTAATTTTCTACATTTGAGTCTGAACTCTGATGAATGGTACCTTGTTGAATTAGTTAATTACTTAAATTATTATAAGTAAAATCAATGAAAAATGAACAAGATAATTATTCATTGAGTTCAAGTAGGAAAATAGACACTTCTATGTTTGTATTATATGTTGCTTTATTTGGCTTATATATAATGTAAACTGTAACCCATCTTAACCTACCTTTGTTTGTGAAGAATTATTGGACTCTTTAAACATACTGAATAAATCATTACTGTTTCTCAGTTGTTTAAGAAACCCTCCTTTTTTAAATAAAAACAGATGACAAGTGATGTACCATATCAGTTGATACTTTGAGAGATGTAGTTGTAAGAGTTATTTTTTTTTGGGGGGGCAGCTAGCTTGGAATCAGTTTTTTGTTTCTTCTTTCTAGCATCAGTCCAAGGATTTGTTTCTTTTATTCTTTTAAGAGTAGGGGCTATCCATTCCATTTCTTCTGAGACAGACACTATGTTGTTGTTTTTGATGAATATGGTAGCTTCTTCTAAGTCATTAAAGGTTCTCATCTCATTGGCAAAAAGTATTTTTGTCTTGGCTGGAAAGGCCAGCTGTGCTTTAATGTTGTTTTGTTTTAACAGTTTTATTATTGGCCAGGCTTTTTTTCCTTTGTTTTAGTATTCTGGAAGAATAATCATTGTCAAACCTTATCAGGCTTTGATTGTATTTTAAGGGTGATTTTCTCCAAGCAGATTTTAATATTATTTCCTTGTCCAGAAATGAAAAAAAAAATTTATAACCATGGATCTAGTTGGAGTATTGTTGAGTTAGAAGCAGGTTTCCTCAGTGCTCTATGTGCCCTTTCAATTCCAAATGAAAGTCCATCTTTCATGTCTAGAAATTCAGGAATCCAGGTTGTTAAGAATGAAGTAATGTCCTCTCTTTCAGTGTTTTCAGGGCAGTCCAAAGATCCTTATGTTGTTTTTCCTTTCCCTGTTTTCTAAGTCATCTATTTTGTTAAGCAGCCATGTACTCTGTTTAAGCAGAAATTCTTTTTGGAATCCTTCATCTTTGAGTCTCCCTTCAATGTCATTTAGAGAAGTCATTTAGAGAAGTCGCTATATTTATTTTAGTATAGTGTTGCTGTAATAGTTCCTTAAGAGTATCAGTTTCTTTTTGAGAATTTAATTTGAAGTTTTCTAAGTCATTTTTAAAGCCATCCATCTTCAAAGATAGTTCCTGTAAGGTAGATGTCATAATTGCAGTTCTTTTTTCAAAGCAGCATCTGGATGAGAATTCCTTGAGTTGTTCATATTCAGTGACGCAATGTATCTCCATGTTAGTTGACAGGAAAATTTTTGTATATCTCCACCAAAATTAATATTTATGCAGTTTAGTAGTTTATCTATAGATTTCTGATGTTTTAAACTTGAAAATAATAACATGTTCCTATATTATTATACTAGTTTATGGAGCTCTCAAAATTCACTGCTCTCAGTTGGCCATCTAGGCTCCACCCCCTTTCATATATCATTTGATGAGCATGAAACAACCTTTTTATTTTCCTATCCAACCTACCCAACACCTTTTGGGGCCAGTCAATCACTAAAAAACTGTAAGTTTGGATAGTAAGAACAAATTGGTTTATAACTCAGACTTTGTTCCTAGATTTCAGTGCTGTTTTCAGTATTAATTTAAGTCTTTTAAAGTATTCCTTACTAAGTTTTATTTACATTTGTTCATGTTTTATTGTTGTGCCTTCATCAATTCCCAAATATTTATACACTCCCTCTTGCTCACGTTCTTTTATTTTTATATCATATTCTTGTCCCAAACTGACACTTTCTTGGTGCAGCAGCTTTCCTGCTGTAAAGGCTGCTTTTGCACATCTATCAAGACCAAATGACATTGCATTTTCAGTTCCTCATCTGATGAAATATACAGTTTTAAATCATCTACAAAAAGAAAAATGTGAAGTCTTTACACTTTGTTGTTTTCTGGGAACTGAATTGTAGCCATGACCTAATCTATTAAGCAGACAGCTTAATGGTTTAAGGGCAAGAAAAAAGAGCAGTGGTGACAGATAGTTACCCCAGAATATGCCCCTTTGAATTTTTATCCCTGGAATAATAATTTGTCTTTTATCATGGCTTAACTACAGAGTGGTTTGCCACTGTTTCATGGTCGCTGTAATGTAATCAATCAGTGTTGGGTGTATCTTATACATTTTTAAGCACTCTTTTATCCAGGGATGTGGGATTCTGTCATGTTTTTTGTAGTCTATCTATGCCATACTCAGATTCTTCCCCTTTTTACAGATTTCCATTATGACTTTATTTAATAGCAAATTATCCTTTTTCGGTATGACTTTCATTTATTACCATTTTGTTCTATTGCCATGATCAAAATTTCTTCTAAATGATTACAAACTCTGTCAGCATCAATTCCAGTGTATAGTTTATATGTCGTCAGAAGGGAAGTTATTGGTCTATAGTTTCTAGGATAGCTTGCATGTTCGCTCATATGTAGGAGCATTATTTTTCCTTTTGTTAACCAAGCTCATGGCTAAATCTTCATGCAAAGATGTTAATACTTTTAGCCAGAAGTTAGGTAATGCATCTGGGTCTGGGGTTTTCCAATTAGGAACTTTTCTTTACTTTGTTTCTTTCTCTCTGGCCATTGCTTTATCCCATTTCATATCCTGTACATTTGAACGTCTTATTCTTTCTTTTACTTCTTCTATCCATTTAGCATCTTTGTTATGTTCCACAGGATCTTCAAATATATTTTTCCAAAATGTATCTATATCTTCTTTTTTGATGATGTTTCAATCGCTTTTGCCATCTTTCCCTCTTATCTATAACAATTTTTTGGGTCATCAATAAATTGCTTATTTTGTACTTTTCCTTTATATGTACTTTATCTTCTAAGGTTTTCTGCCTGTGCTGATATTTTTAGTTTATTTGCAATAGTGTATGGTAGATCTTCATGTATTATAACACTGTGTGTTGCTTTTATCACATCTATCTT
The DNA here is from genome assembly GCF_019279795.1 of Protopterus annectens. Taxonomy (NCBI): domain Eukaryota; kingdom Metazoa; phylum Chordata; order Ceratodontiformes; family Protopteridae; genus Protopterus; species Protopterus annectens. The sequence continues at coordinate 612,002,121 of NC_056743.1, forward strand.
TCTGTGTATTTTTATTAATCTGTTCCCTCTTCTATACTCTTTTAACATTGACACTTCTTGTCTTAATTGCTTTATAGTTTTCTCTATTCAGTACTTCCAGAATGGCATTCAGTTTTTCCCCTTCCTTTCTCTTACTGCCCTGTGTACTTGTAGTATGACTTTATCTGTTATTAATTTAGCTGCACAGTAATATAGTCTATTTACTTATTTTATATTGCATCACTATCTAGGGACAGTCCTAATTACTGTGTTCATTTGTTTTATCAAACTTCTAACTTTCTGGGTTTTATAGACATTCTGTAGTCTATTTCTTTTGTTAATCTTAATATGTCTGTCCATCTGTATTAAATCAAACAACTCTTCTGTTAGGTCATTTTCTTCTAAATTGAGTGTCTGTCCATCTCTATTAAATCAAACACCTCTTCTCTTAGATCATTTTCTTCTAAACTGAGGGCACATTCTTTTCTCTCCATTTCCTGCAGGCATTCTATAGAAAGTTCCACAGTGTCTTCCTGTGCCATGTTCTCTTAAGTTTCATCCTGTGTCATCCATTGTTCTTTCATATGGGAACTCACTAGCCTATCACTCTACAACATTGACTGTGTCAGAGTTGGCACAGTTTCCAGTTCCTTCGCTTGCTGTACAGCTCCAACTGAATGTTTGTACTGCTTTCCTGTGGAAGGATCCAAAGTATGTTCAAATGAAAACTGATCAGATGTTTCCTGCTCCACTGATTTCTCCTTAATTTGAGTGTCCATTGCTGAGGTATCTGAGTTAAGTTTACAATACTAAATCATTCACTTTGCAGGTAATCCATAACCTCAGTTGTTTCTGTTTCTTTAACTTCTCCATTACTAATCCTTTTTTCTACTTTTCCTCTATGTTTTCTTATTTTTGTATTGTAAAATTGTCCATGTCCAGATACATTTGCCTATATTTATTTTCAAATATCTTTGATGTTGCTCTTTTTGCATTGATTAGTTTTGCTTTTTTCCTTTGCATAAGTATTGCACCATATTAAATATCTTTCTCCTTCTCTTTCCCATGTCCATATTTCTTCTTCAGATGTCTCCTTCTCCTCCTGTTTCTCCTTACTTCGGGGGCTCGTTTTTCCATCATGCTGTAATATAACCTGTGTTAGACTTTCTACACTAAATACTTCAATTTGCAGTTATTCCATAACTTCAGCTTCCATTTTTTAACTTCTACTTTACTAATCATCTGTTATACATTCCCTGTTTATGATCTTATTTTTTGAATTGGGAAATTTTCCATATCTGGATGCATTTGTCTGCATTTCTCTTTGAATATCTTTGGGGCTGCTTTTTTGTATTGATTAATTTGACTTTTTCCTTTGTATAAATATTGCACCATATCAGATCTCTCTTTCTTTTCCGTGTCCTTATTTATTTTTTATACCTTTCACAAATCTCTAGATTTTGTTCTTTGTAATTTTGGACTTCCTCAGTTGCTTCTTTTTCCAAATAGACCAAGGTTTCTTGGTCTATATAATGTTTTTCACTAATCTGTTGTATCAATGAACACAAAGTTTTATTTGAAGCTTCTGACAGCTTTTCTTATGCAAGCATTTTTCTTCCTCTAATTTCTTTCTTAATCCTTTTGTGTGTCTTCTGTCTGGAAATTCTGGGCTTCTTGCATAATAGTAACAATACATAATTTATTTATTTTCCTCAGTAGTTCACTCTGTCATCTTTATAGCTCTTTTCTGGCCTATCAGTTTGTGTGATTTTTGTGGAGTATGACTTCCTTCTACAATGGGGGGCACATCCTCCCCTTAGGCCTGTTCCCATTGCAAGAATGTTTCTATGTCTTGAGGATTCTCCACTGTCATTTTTTCCATTCCTGGCACCAGTGCGCCTACCAGGACCGGGCACTTTCTTATCCTGGGTCTTGTGCATCCAGCTATCTTTTGTTAATTTTTAATCTGTTACTGTCCATGATATATGCTCTATAAAATACAGTCTATATATCAGTGTTGTTATGGTGAAATTCTGTGAAAAACAGGATCCACCTTGTGAAGGTGCTCACCAAGGCTTGAGGATGATTTCAATTCCAGCAATAGTACTTGCCTTTACTTGCTGATCTCTCCATTCAGGAACTGATGCAAAGTCTACAGTACTCTAAATAAAATCCAGTTATCAATATAGAAGAGAAAATAAATAATACAGAAACATATGTAATTTAGAGTCATCTTTAACTAAACAAACCCATAGTAGAGTCTAGTAAAGTGGCAGGTATCTCATTATGGCATAGAAATAGTACAAAAATAATTTTTATATCAGTCATTGATTATGTAATGCTGACAGATGTATAACATTAATTACACATTATATTCTAATTGCTTTGAAAAAGTGATAAACCACTTTATAGGTATACCATGAAGAAAAGATCAAGTTACTATCCAGGGTATAGGAATCCACTGGGAAATATTCCAGAGTGATTTTTATAACTGTTATTGTTTTGTCATGTCCTCGATCATTTAAGTTATTCACTTAACAGATTAGGCTATAGGTGTTTTTTGACTTCAGGAAGACAGTCTTACCAAATTATATCTCATCTGGCTTTTTTTAGGATGATCTAAAACTGTACAGATCAAAAAGCTTTCTTCAGCTATGAAAGATACCTTAGAACTAATGCAGTAATGCACTGAGCTAATACAAAACAACAAAATATACTCATCATCTAAGGACATAGCCAACATTTTTGTGGACAAATTTAGATACATATTTACCCTCACACACACACCTCTTCTTGACTTTTCCTCTTATATATTAGCATATGCACACGTATACCTCTCTGATCTTTTCATTGCAAATCTTGATGGCTCTCCTCAAGGCCACAAAATACTAGATCCATACGTCTTAATAATTTACCAGGCTGCCTTATAGGCGCAAAACACTGTCTTGTACACTCAATACTAAGCCTTTTCAGTTGTAGTCTTCTTACTGGATTCATACTGGGGGATATGCAGCAGAACTGCTGTAGTCATCCCAATCTTCAAAGGAAGACCCACTATTGAACCAGGAAACTACTGACCTGTAAGCCGCATCAGCCTCATATTTAAAGCAATGGAGTAAATCATTAAGAAAAATATTAACGAGGTTACTGGCAGTCAGTGCCTTCTGTGTGGAGTCTGCATGTCCTCCCCACGGTTGGGTGGGTGTTCAAAAGACATGCATAAATGGGTGTGCCTTCATTGAAGGTTGAACGTTGAGCTGGCACCTTGGCGTTTGTGAAAACCTACTGCCAATCATTAGCGGACCGGAGTTCCGCTGTGGCGACCCCCTAACCGGGAAAAGCCGAAAGATGACAACAACAACTGGCAGTCTACCATTCCTTGACCTAAGCCAGTTTGAGTTTATCAAAAGTAATTCTGCCTCCTGAACCTGATTGATATCTTTGAGCAAGTCACTGATACATTAGGGGCAGGCAGATTGGTTCACACTGCCTATTATGACCTGGTCAAGGTTATGTCCCTCACCTGTAATATATGAGGTACCATAGGGATCCATTTTAGACCCATTGCTGTTTAATAGTACATGCATCTGCTTCTAGATGTTATTGAAAGTATAGGTTTAAAATTTAATTTCTGTGCTGATGATACAACTTTGATTCTGCCATTTTCTCCAGACGTTTATGTTCCTTAACAAACCTCCCTTAGATATGGAATGCACCCATAACTGGATGATAGGTAATCGCCTCAAGTTCAATACCAATCCAATGACTGCTATGACCATTCATGCCATTGTGCTTGACTCTTCAGCTCCAGAATTATCTTGGTGGTACTGATAGTAGTGACAGTCTGGAACCTATTTCTAAGGCATGTAATCTCGTGATGGAAATGGATACTCGGTTTACCTTTAAAGATTAGATTTTACCTATAGTCAAGTCTTCATATTATCATTCGAAGAATATTACCCTTATTAAACATCATATTCATCTGTGGACTTGAACACAGTAGTGCATGCATTGGTCTCATCACACCTGGACTACTGTAATGCCTTGTATTTATGGCAGTCAGACACAGAAACTGACTAATTGCCAATGGTGGTGAATTCTGCTGACTGGTCACTAACTGTCCTAGATACCATTATATTATAACAGTGCTTCAGTAACTGCAACCGGAAGCTCATTTAGTGATGTATTGTTTATATAAATCTAAATCTTGATTTTCTTAGCTCTTCTTCTCTTGGGTCCCTGTATTTAGAGGAAGATCGTAGCTTGAATAAGTTAACAATGCAGGTAAATTCATGAGAACTAGAAAAGGAGGCAATTCTGCACAGACCGTCGGAGTTGAGAATAGTACTCAACAATCACTAAAGACTGAAGCATAACTGACTTTGTAAACTTTAATTATGCCCTGACTTAGAAATGGGCTTCATGCCTATCATGTTATCAAAAAAAAGCTAAACACCTGGAAAAATAAAGTTAGACTCTGTTACCAAATAAATACTGAATGACTAAGGTGAGGCAAGTGCATGCCAAAAGATGAAAGGCTAATAATGCCAAATCTAGACAGTGAACTGTATGTGTTAGCTCACAAAATGTAGAGAAATCATAGGAAATACAGACAAATATAGATTTTACAATACAGTACCAGATAAAGTTGCATGTCGTGTAGCAGGAAGCAATATACTCATGACTGAGGATGTGAGTGTAAATTTGATAGATTGTTACACTGATGACTGTGCAACATTACAGCACTAGGACAGCTGGGAGACATTACGCATGTGAATCATAAGAAGTTACGAACAAATTTTGATGTAATGACCATGTGGTGATTATCCAAAATCAACAGTTAAGAAAATAGAAGTAAGAAAACTAAATATTGTAAATAAAGTGAAAAAACAACTGCAGCATTGGTTATCAAAATAGCTGTAGGAAATGACTATAAAATATTATGCACTGAAAGACATAACGTTATAAAATATCAGGAATGCACCCAGAAACTTCAGTAGTATGATGTAAGGCTAGCCAAATTGTTCCAGTGATAGTAGGAGTAATTGGGCTAGTAAAGAATAATTTCCAGCCATAGTTAAATATGTCACCAGTCAGGTAACCACATAGGAACTGCAGAAGGAGGCAATTCTGGGTGCACTGCTGGTGCTAAGTTTCCAAACGCACTTCTGTTTCCACAACAGGGATCGCCATATAAGGAGGTACTGCTATACACATTGCAGGTGTTGAGAAGCCCACTCTTGACAGAAGTCAAAGACTGATACAAAACTCATTTCATGAAATTCAGCTATGCTCTGGCATTAAAATGGTATCCATTAATATTGCAGTGCTAAAATATATTAAACATTGTGGAATGTAGGACTGACAATAAACTTTCAAAATCTAGTTTTATAAGGTTTATGTTTATCAAGGTTCAGTAGAAATCCAGACAGAAGAAATAGATGAGCCAGAAAAAAGCAGGACTTGACCCACTGCCACAAAACACTATTATGAAAGAATGTGGGATTTCTATACTACAGTCATTTTATTAGAACAAAAGCAGATTGTGTTGGTAAGTCATCCAAAACTACTTTGGAAGATCATCTAAGAAGTAATGAGGGAACTGTAAAAGAACCTTAACTGATGTTACAGTAGTGCTAATAATCATGCTAATATTATCAAAGTACAGTATTATTATCAAATATTATATAAATATTATCAATTATACCATGACCCCCCCATTAATATTCCAAAACGTTCACACTGATTGGTCAGCGTGCACGTTGTAAATCGACTTATACTAATGGAAAAAGGTCTGGTTGCCCAGACTTTTTCCATTAGTATAAGTCTTTTTTAAAACACTGTCTCGCTATGTTAAAGGAGTTTAACATAGTGAGACAGGTTTAAAAAAAGCAACAGAGATCTCCGTTGCTTTTTTTAAAGCTGTCTCGCTATGTTAAACTCCTTTAACATAGTGACACAGTGTGTAAAAAGCAACGGAGATCTTGCTTTCTCCATTGCTTTTTTCAAAACTGTCTCTCTATGTTAAATGGGTTTAACATAGTGAGACAGCTTTAAAATAAGCAACGGAGATTCTCTGTTGCTTTTTTTAAAGCTGTCTTGCTATGTTAAACCCATTTAACATAGTGAAACAGTAAAAAGCAACGGAGATCTTGCTTTCTCCGTTGCTTTTGCCCACAGCTCTGATGTACTGTGTAGGCATGCACAGTACATCAGAACTTCCGCAGAATACCAGACAGCTGCGGAAGGGCAGCAAGGAGGCATTATACAATGCCATTATTTAAGAAAAATAATTATTTTTTTTCTTAAATAATGTCATTGTATAATAGCAATAACCCACTTCTGGGTGTGGGTAATGCTGGATTTACCCACGGTTGGCTTTGTTTGGTCCCTCGGGCTTCACCCTCGGGACCAAACCACGCCAACCGTGGGTAAATCCAGCATTACCCACACCCAGGCATAGGTTATTGCTATAATATCATCCACCTTCCTTCTCCCCTCCCTTATGTATAGTGCCCCTCTTTTCACCAATCTCAATCTTACCCTTTGATCCAAACTCGAATCCTGCTACCACAAAATCTCCAAATTTGCAACCAATTCAAAAAACTCAGCCAACCACTGCCACTCCCGCCACACTCTCAAATGGCTCGAACTACCCAACTACCTCAGTTACCTACAATTAACAGTTGCCCACAAGCTCATTTTAAACCTACTGAGTGCCCTGCTCTCACTACTTTCTTAAAACCCTACATCCTCAACCGCTCACTCAGATCCAAAAACCAACATCTCCTTCAGGTCCACAAACCGGTACGACCACCAGGCTATCTACTGCTGTCCCACTCATTAGACAAACAATGCAACTCTCTCCCTACACACCTTTGTAACCTTCCCAACCATACACAATGCAAATCTCAGCTACTCTCATATCTTTCTTCCAAATGGGAATGCCCTTGACATTCTCCTATTTAATACCCCCCTTTTTATCTCCTCATTCTACCTCTCACTGACTCATCCACCTACCTCTAACATTATTTTATCACTCCATAATCAACCCCCTACAACTAACCTCTCTCAAAAATTTGACACTATACTCTCCAATCTACCTCTAATATTATTTCCTCCCTCCTAATCTTTCCCCCCTAAAACTTTCTCTCTCTCTCTCCTTGTTTTTATATTTTTCAGATACTGTACTCTCCAATGTCAATTATACTTTTTCCCTCTCCTTGCATATTTCTTTCTCCTAACCTGCCAATAGCTAGCAGCTATGTATATGTGAAAATTTTACACCTGCAGTTGAATTATAACTTTTAAGCTTCTCTTTATGTTAAATATTGAAAAGTCTATATTGAATTATTGTCTTCTTTTTTTCTTTACAATGTGGCAACCCTATTTGTAAATAACATGGAACTTATTTGAAATGTATTACTAACATGGACATTATTTGAATTTTGTGTAATGAACGGTATAGATTGTGTCCTTTGTAAAAGTAAATGTAACTTGCAACTCTTGGAGCATATCTCCCTGGGCCTCCACTGAAAATGGGCTCTTCTATGCCCAGTGGACTTCACTGGTCATCAAACTTAAATAAATAAATAAATACAATATAAACTTTAAGTTAAAATGGACATGTCTATTACAATCCCCTGTTCTTCCTCACAGTGGATACTGCAAAAATGGTACATAAGCGGTTAAATATATTCCCCGAGCTTGAATTATTTCAACCTTCCATTATTATGATGTCTGCTGTTATTACTGCAGCTATTTGGAACATACCTTTAACTCTTCACAGATAACCGGAACCAAGCCAATGGGACTTAGATATGCAATGATCTTATCAATGTCCAGAGTTGTGTATCCATTTCTTTCACAGGGCTATAGTCCATTATCTAATTTCTGTCCATTGGCAATGCTGTTTGAAAAGATAGCTCATTCCCAGGTGAGGGATTATGTTAAGAAATAACAGTGTTCTGTCAAATGCTTAGCATGTTTTCAGGAAAGAATGACTCGCCTAACAAGTAATTTTGTATTACAGATTCTCTTTACAATAATTTGGCAAATAGTTTTTTCAAAAGGCACTATATTCATAGATACAAAAAGTGCCTCCTTTGATTGGAAGACCATCTTAATTGAATAGCAAAAAAAAATCAGTGACGAGGATTCTGAAATTGTAATCAAAAGTATGACAGCATGAATCAATGAGCGCTAATGGCTTTGTAACGCCACAACAGTGTAGCATGAATGCAGTTTTAGAATGGTCCAGGAGACTGCAAATAAGTTAAATAAATCTTTAATAAAAGCTTTAGCTCAGCACTTTCATCCTCAAAAACTCGGACTTCACCAGAAATAAAGTTAGAAATTCACAAACCCATTTTAAATATAAAAAGCTCCACAATTCAATTGCATGGCAGCCAAACAAATCACAACATTCAAATCACATGATAAACACATACAGATTCAGTCACCTTTTGTGGTATGTATGTGAAATTATTCATAAAATATTTAAATAGTTTATCATTTCTTACCTGTAGTAACTAATTATAAAATAAACTCAATAACATTGACGTATGTTCAGTATATCAAATCACATTTATGAAACAGAAGATAAGTTAAACCTTCAAAACACTGTATGTACTATAAATAAATACATTTTATGCTAGAATACATGACAAACATTTACAATCACAGTGTAATTATATGAAATCAAACATTTTAAATTTTATACACCAAAGACTGAAATTTAAAAAAGAAATAACAGTAAAATTTCTAAGCAAAACTGTTCTTGTATACATGAATGTGTTAACAAAATGGAACAAAAATAAAAAAAGGTGATAATAACAGAGTTGGTTAGTCACGCTATAACTTAGAAGAACTTAACTTCAGTTCTGGACAGAAATATGATAGTTTAATCCTGGCTATTCTTTTGCATTCTGAAACTGCCCTCTTAAAGAATTCCAGAATTACAAACAAAGAGAAATTCACTGGGTGTTGTTTGGCTTATCATGCCATAACAATTTTATGCAAAGTGAGTTTTTGTTGAAAATGCAGGACATCTATTGCAGTCATTAGGAATGCTTGAATAGAAGTGAAAAAAGGGGAGTTTGTAGATTCAGATTCATAGAGGTTACAAGGAATGAGTGTCCACAGGTTATAATCACCTGGCCAATACTTACACTCGCAGAGAACTACTGGCAAAATAAGTCAGGCTAGGGATGAATTTATGGGCATCCATCCAACTGCAAAGGTTTGTAACAGAAGATTATTCCAGAAATGGGAGAAACTTTTAAGAATAAATATGTCCCGCCAGAGTGTCTTATTTATTTTTTGATGGAGCTCACATATTTATTTTAAGTATTTATGGAGACATTTGTTATATGTATGTATTAAAGATCAAGAAGGGTTGGGTCCTTAAAAGCACAATATGCTAGACATAAATCTTTTAACAGTAGTCTATGACATACACAAATACAGCTTCAGAACATGAGGTTTTTCTCAACAGCTGAGGGTTAGGTAGCCCAGTCATCATTTTACTTTGGATGGAACCACTTGGACACTTATAGCTGTGTGATGGGTTTTAGTAGATATACAATAGAAAAGGCATTATATTCAATAATTGGTGTTACCATGGAATACAGAGTAACGATGATTTTTCTTTTGTTTCTGCATGAGATCGATTAATTTTATAATTAATATTTCCTGACCACTGTTGCTATGAGTAGGTCATAGGATAGTTATCAATGAAGTTGCTAGGATCTCTAATGACTTTATCAATCTATAGTGAAATGGTATCCATACTGTAAGATGCTGTCAATATTCCTTTACTAAAGTTGACAATGCAACACTTCTTTGCATTTAATTTAAACATGTTTATAATAAACAATTTTTTTATATGGTTTAGCTTTTGCTGTAATACAGTAGTATTGGATGCTAAGTAATTGCCAGTACCTAGCTCATAAGTCATCTACAAATTTATTAAGCCATACATCTCAGTAAAAGGTTTACAGATCTGACATGTACATGACAAATGGAAGAGGTCTTGGTACTAATCCCTGTGGAATACAACTAGCCACATTTTTGTTCTTTGAAGTGGTACCTTCTGCTTTATCTGTGTAGGTGAGATCTTTCAGCCAGTTTGATATCTTCTTATAAAATAATGCTCTGCAGTTAGGCCTTTAAGGTTGTTTAAAATGCAAGCATGGGGAAGGGTGTCAAATGCCTTGACAAATTTCAAATATATCATATGAACTGCATGGATGCTATACATAGTGTTTAAAGCTTCCTTGATGATGTTCACCAAATTAAGTAGACATGATCACCATTTGGTTCATAGCTTCATAGATAGTTTCTTGGATTATTATTAGTCTAACTGCCCTAGTGGGCCATTTTAAACATAGGCATTTACACCATGTGAGAATCAAACCCTGCACCTAGTGTCTGTAAGGTAAACACCTTAACCATTATGCCAACCACCTGTCAAAACTGTATTGTCGTTTGGTTTAGGCCAATACATGTTTTTATATTGGAGCTTCTGAAATAAGATATGATACATTCAATTACTTTTCAAATTAGGCTTGATAGCCTGATGTTATAGGTCATGAGATCTAAGGTAGTGTCTCTTATAAGAATGGGAATAATGCTAACCTTTTTCCATATTGAGTAAAACATAGGGTTGCAGAGGACCACTAGTCACTGGGAATATGTCAAAATACATGGGCTCGTCTAACATAGGGATAACACTAAAGAAATTAGATGGGTTCATACTAGCCACCAGGGATACCCTTTAATATTGTACCTTAATTACACTTAAATAAGATGGTATTGGGGGAAGTACTATTCACCAGGGAAAACTCTGAAGAAATAGGTTGGTGGAAACACTAGACACCTGGGATACTCTATATAATATAGTGTTCCCTAAAGGTATGTAATTTAAAAAAAGTGGCACTGAGGACCACTAGACCCAGGAATAATACAAAGTAGTGTGTCTTAAATGCACTAAATTGAATTTCAGTCCTGTACTCTCCCACCTCCCACAGGGGATATTAGTTCTCTGCACCATCTCCAGACACCTGGTATTTGATGTCTAAAAAATATATATAAATGGGGAAGATTTCAAACTTTCCACCCTTCCCACAAGAAATCTCAACATTCACCTACTGTACTAATTGATAAGCTAGAGTGGCATTTGTTTATATAAGGAGGATCTCAAGTGTTGTTCAATGCTTGCAACAGTTTGTGATATACGAGAAAGAGGAAAGGGATAATTACACATTCCTCTCATACTATAGTGCAAGAAATCCAAGACAATGCCACAGTTAATGGTGGGACAAAATAGGGATGAATTTTAATTAGCAATCATACAAACTTGTAAAGTCAGTACTATAACAGCTTTTGCAGTAGCATGCATTTAATAAAGGACTATAAATCTTTAATGTCTGCCATTAAAGACTGTAAGCATGTGCAAATTTATGGTCAGAGAAAAAGGAAATATCCTTGTTGTTCTAACAAGAAAGGGACAGGTACATGGTGTGTGTGTGTGTGTGTGTGTGTGTGTGTGTGTGTGTGTGTGTGTGTGTGTGTGTGTGTGTGTGTGTGTGTGTGTGTGTGTGTGTGTGTGTTTCTGTGTTCTACTGTATGCTTGTGTGTTAGAAACTAAATGAAAGGGGTGCCTGTGCCAAATTGATGAATGGACTGTCATTGTTAAATTTTGCTGAAAAATGCTGATTTGTACTCAAGGTAGTTAACTTTGATTCAGAGAAATTCAAATTAGCCAAATGCTATTGTCTTTCCACATTGCAAGTAATGTGTCTCTCAGTCACAAAATGTATTATGTAAACAGGGTATTTTTACTGCAACCCTTTCTGTGAGCACTGGGGTCCATTCTAAATCCCTGAGCAAGTTTGCAATGCATTTCTGAATGGAAAAGGTGATATACAAAAACATGTAGGTGTATTTGTTCTGTTATAAATGATAATAAGGAACCAAATATATCAGAGATTTGAGAAGAGGGTATTTTGAAATGCTTTTTAGAGGTCCCAAGATCATTATTGATGATTAAAGTATTTATAGGTAATTTATTTCAGTGATTCAATTCAGTACAGAGGGAAAGCCATGGTACAACTTGATGTAGAGATAATTAATATTTTTATGAGTGTCTGTTACTGTAACATCTGTGATTCACATTTATATTTCACCAATCCCATTGGAGAAATGATAAAAGAGAAAAAATAAGTCTAACACTGAGCCAAGGGTTATGACTGAATGGATGGTTAATGTGGATAAGTAGGAGTTATCTGCATCTATGTAGTAAGTTCTGCTTGACAGGTAGTTATTAAACCATGTAAGAATGTTAGGCAAAAAGCTGTAAGCCTTGAACACTCTGGGTATTATTTCATGGTTAACAGTTTCAAATGCTCTTTTTATATCTAAAATTATAGTTCTTATTACTAGTCTGCTTTCTATGTTAGTTAATACTTCTGTGGTTAAGGATAGAATTGCAGTTAGAGTACTAAACTTAAAACTGAATCCATGCTTTTTAATCTGACAGAAGATTGCATGTGCTAATGTTTTCAAATATTTGTTCAAAAAACAAATGTGGGGGATTTTTGTCAAGGGTCAAATGGATGGTATTTTGGCTAGTGAAACATTTGGTAGTGAGATAATTAGGATGAACATAAAGTTGGGAGAGAGTATTCCTTAGTGGGTATAACTTGAGAATATATGTTAATGGTTTCTCAATGTACTATGCTCTTTATCTTAGTACTCTTAGGTGTAGGCAATGGGAATGATGATTGCATCTGTAACCAATCTTCTCCAGAAATATTTGATTTTATTTCTTTGATAATTTTTGAAAGTAGAATGGAGGACATATGAATGTTTCATGGAGATCAGGGTGCAACTAGGTCATGGTTAGCAAATGTATTTCATTCAAAAACTATATAAGCAGACAGGCTACTAACTGTTCAGATTTAGGGAATATTTTGTTGGAATTAATGGATCTTATGGTATTCCAGAATTTGCTGAGGGTGGCAAGATAAGTGATTTATAGGTCTCTGTGGTACTTGGCCTTTGCAGAGTTGGTTTCTCTCCTAGTGTTTCTTGTGAGGTCTTTCAGTGTTGCAATTTACTGTAAGCTTGACTAAAGTAATACAGAACATTGCTTAGTGTTATTTTCTAATGACATGTAGCTGAAGAAAAAATATATGATCATCCTTGGCTTCAGGCATTAATTTTAAACTTGTATTCCACCTTCATTATAACTATGGTAGCTTTTACAGATTTGCTGATCTGTTTTGCAGTTTGTAAAGACGGTAGATTTTGAATTACTCTAGGCCATCATGACTTTTTTCTTTTGTTATAAAACATTAATGTTGCCAATCCATCAGGGTGGTTTAAGTTTATGTTTTGCATTTCTAATTGGGACTACTTAGTTTATGCTTAGTGTTTTTTTTTAAATGGGAGTAAAATTCTTCAACAGAAATGACACCTGAGGATACATGGATGCTGGAAATCTCATTGTCAATTTTTTTAGAGTTTTTCATATAGTGTAATAGGTTTGCCTTTTAAAAGCCTTTGCATTCAGTGTTTTTTGTTGGGTGGACTTAGAAGACTTAAATATGAAGGTTACTGATTTATGGTTGGATCTGACCAAAGATGAGAATGCTACAGGAGTCATGTAAGTAGATGAGATGTTAGTGAGGACTAGATCTGCAAGATTTTGACCCCAACTGGGCTGATTAAATATATAGAGAAGGTGAGTTTTCATTTACTAAGGCTTGAATCCTTGGTCCTACCCAACCTTTTTGGTATAGATGTTGCATTTAATAGATGGATACTTGAAATCATTTATTAAAATTATTTTTTATTTGTAGATATCTCAGTAACCACGCTTAGCAATCTTTTATTTCATTTTCAGGGACATGTAAGGTGATTTATAGCACTTTATGAATTCATATTTTGTCTTTTTTAGGGTACTTTGGAGTTCATTAAGTCTAAACGTTGGTTATAGGGAATCTGTCTACATCTGATAAGGTTTCTGACAGATATTAAATCTCATAAAACAACCAAAGGACTGTAAAATGTTTGTTAGCAAAACCATAAAAAAAAAAAATAAAAAAATAAAATAGCAGACTTCATCAGAAATATACAGTGGTGAAATAAGGCAGTACTTAAATGGTAAACTGTATAAAGAGTGGGTTATTAGATTTGAGCCAACAAACAGAATTCAGTGACTAATTAATTAATATCATGATCCAAAAATTGGGAAGGACACTGTCTGTCACTGGCCAGTTGGTTGACTCTTAGAGTGCCAAACCTGGAAGATAACTGATATCCTGCCATGGAGGTGCAGACTGAGAACTTCCTCACTAATCATCAAATGTTATGACCTAGCAGTTGGTGTCATACCGCTCAACCTGGAAACATCAAAAATCTGAACAAGGCCCATGAAAAATAGGTACAAATCTGTATGCTGATTAACATAACATTTGCATACATAATTATGTAACCTTGCCCACTCCAATGGGATTGTGGGATACCAACTTTTAAATGCAAACTGAAGAACAGACAGCCAAAATTTGGCATCAGAGTCCCCCTGCAGCCATTACAATTGCTCATTGCCTGGATATTTTGCTCATTTACCATAAACACTAATATGTGCATACTGCTTGACTAACACAATGATTATCTGGATTTTATTTTTACATTTTACTGCCCAATGCACAAACACCAATAGACATCTGCTAAAACAAAAGAACACTGTCTCACAACAAAAATAGACTTGGTATTAAAACTTCTCTGCCCTTGAAACTCACATTCATTGAAACAGCACTGAAACCCACAACACATTCAAAGAAAATGCATTTGGCCAGTGGTGGATAAAGATTACCTTTGGGCTGTTTTCAAATCATTGGCCCCTTGCACATAAAAGAAACATACATATTTTCTTTGATACACCTTCCTGACTTTATTAAATTATATTCCTTGTATAATACAGCACACTTGTTAGACAGAGAGCATTTTACATTTATTGTTTGAACATGTTTCCAGTAGGCTGTAGGCAATGAAACAAAATGTA
This sequence comes from Protopterus annectens, assembly GCF_019279795.1. Classification (NCBI taxonomy): domain Eukaryota; kingdom Metazoa; phylum Chordata; order Ceratodontiformes; family Protopteridae; genus Protopterus; species Protopterus annectens. Next base: position 612,017,170 of record NC_056743.1, read on the forward strand.
TGAACCAATAATGACACAACTGCCCAATTCAGAACATTTCCATCATAAAAGTGTACTTCCAGTGTGTCCACACCCACACTGTAAATAGAATGACAGTAGCGTAAGCCATAGGCATCTTGCACAGCTTCTCACACTTATTTTCAATTTCAGTTTTTTTTGGGGGGGTACAAAAGGCCAAAAAACAGGGACATGTCTTAAACATTACTTGTAGGATTTTGAAAAGTTGCTAGAATAAAATGCTGTGTTACCACCATGCTTTCACTGGCAAGTCTCGAACCCAGGACCCTGTGTGATTCCTGTGCCTTGGCCCAGCAATCAAGGAACCTCAATCCTCACAATTAACACCAGAAAGGGCATCTCATATACGAGGAAAGGATAACAAATACACGCAATAAAGTGCAATTTCCCTTAAGAACACACAGAGATCACAGTCAGTCAGAGTCTGGTCGCTCCCTTGCTCTTCAGGTCCCAAATAAGACTCCCCATTGGGACAGCTACAGGGTCCAGATCTCAGCCTAGTGGGCAAGCTAAAACCTCTATTACCCTCTCTCTCCAAACAGTGCTTCATGTTCCTGCCAAGTAGCTGACACACACATACACACACACACACACACACACACACACACACACACACACACACACACACACACACACACACTTTGAAAAGAGGTTTACAACCATACAGACACTCCTGGGGAAGGCTGGCACAGGTTCTACAGGTGTGCACCTTTCTCCCAGACTATACGGTAGTTCCACTGGCCACCACCCACTAATATTTATCAGCTACTCAAAGGCCCTTAAAAGGGTGTCCAATTATTACTGTGCAATATTATTATCCAATTGGTAGATGTGACTAAACAGTCAAAGCTTATTAGAGTGGCTTTGTACAGCAATCACTATAACTATGCAATGTACTCTAGAGCTTAAATTATCTCTAGACAAACCAGCCACAGTTGAAAGGTTTTAAAATATTTAATAATAAATAATTAAAAACCACAAGACAATACTTTCTACTGCACAGTCAGTGTTAGTCAAGGGTTCAGAGTTCACAGAGAAATATTTTAAATAAATCAGTAGTACAGTTCTGACATCACAGAAAGACACTTAGTCTAATCTTCTAATTTCTAGCTATTTCTACAAGAAAACACAAGTCTAAAATAACTTACATAAGACAACAGGCAATGCTGTGAGTTAGATGGTCCAGACAAAAATGTTTAATGCCTTCTGGTTCTCTCTGTTTAAATTAAAACTGCAGTTCTGATAAAATATTACACCATTTCACACTTTCCTGGAGTTCCCAGGCTGACAGAAACTGCATTTACATTCTTTTACACTTAGAGCAATAAAGGACATTCCACGTGTAAATTCTGGTCATTAACTTTAGCCTTAAAACAATATGCAGGAAGCCTTCATCTAGCCAGACTGGAGCCGACTTTAGATCAAAGAGTCACAACATGCTTTTACTGGGTCAGCAGAGAGCATTGTTGCCACATTTTTATAACAGCATTTTTTTCATTTAAGACAACAAGCCTGTGATTCACATTCATATTTACAAATGATAGAATTATATATAAAATTCTATCTGGCTAAGCTGGCAGCCTTCACCCATCTCTACCAGTCTTCACACCCCCCCCCCTCGGAGAACTCAAGCTAGTTTTTCAAGTGACCCTTGAGAACCGCCGCTTGAGAGGGTTATGTGTATCTGAGTATACCTACCCCATTCCCTGTCTTGAGAGACCATATGCATTAGCATTGCTACTCCCACTGTGGTGCTGCACTGACATATATGCTTGCAACCCCAGGCTCCATCTTAGCAACTTGGCATTTTGCTGACTGGCTCTGTTTAACCATGTTAGAAGGTTGTAATCTGTCATAACAGTGAATTTCCTTCCATACAGATGAGGCTGATGTTTTTGCAGTGCCGACACTATGGCTAGACATTCCTTTTCTGCAGCTGTATAGCATTCCTCCTTGGGTTGGAGTCTATGACTTAGATAAACCACTGGGTGCTCTTCCCCCTCTGAAGAAATCTGGTTAAGTACAGCCCTCACCTCATGGTTTGAAGCATCCACCTGCATAACAAATTCTTTGCTGCAATCTGGACTGCTAACACAAGGGGTCCTCCCAAAGCTTCTTTTAGCTTCTGGAATGCCTGCTCACATGCTGGGGTCCACACTACTTTATCTGGCCTATTGTTTCTTGTCAGGTCTGGGAGGGGAGCAGCTATGGTAATATAACTGGGGACGAACTTTCTGTAGTACCCTGCTGTCCCTAAAAATGCCGTCACCTGCGTTTTAGTAACAGGTGCAGGCCATGCCTGAATGGCTTCCACTTTAGCAGGTTCTGGCCTTAACCTACCACTCCCCACTCTATGTCCTAGGTGGGAGACCTCCACCATACTCACCTGACATTTGTTCAGGTTAATGGTCAACCCTGCCCTCTATAGTCTGCCCAGCACATCCCTTACATGCTGAAGGTGTTCTGGCCAGGAATGGCTGTAGATGGCAATATCATCTAGGTAAGCAAGGGCAAACCTTCCTGCTCCTTCTAGGATATGATCTACCAGACTCTGGAAAGTTTCTGGGGCATTCTTCATCCCAAAGGGCATCTTTGTTAACTCATACAAGCCAAAAGGAGTCACAAAGGCTGACTTCTCTCTAGCACTGGGAGTCAAGGCCACCATCCAGTAACCCTTAGTAAGATCAGTGGTTGTAAGGTACTTAGCCCCACCCAGCTACTCTAGGGCCTCATCTGTCCTAGGCATGGGGTAAGGATCCGACTCTGTGTGACTATTTAATTTCCTGTAGTCCACACAGAACCTGGTGCTGCCATCCTTCTTTGGCACCAGCACCACTGGGGAGGCCAAGGGAATGTTGGACTCTTGAATCACCCCTAATTCCAACATCTCCTGTACCTCCTCCCTCAGAGTGTTTGACTGTCTCAGGCACCCTATAAGGGGCCTGCCTAATAGGCCTTTGGGGTCCTGTATCCACCTGGTGCTGCACTAGGTGAGTGCACCCTGGTTTCCCAGTGAATATGTCCCCAAATTCCTGCAACACTGCTCAGATTTCTCAAATCTGGGTAGGAGATAGCTGCTGGGACATTGCTACCCCCTCCCCTAAGGTGTCAGCCTGAGTGTCACTGAGGAGATCAGTCCCCATATCTCCCTCAGTCTCCTCCTACAATCCACTGCAAATGCTCAGCACAAGGGCCTCCCTATCATGGTAAGGTTTCATCATGTTAACATGGTACAATTTGTGCCCCTGCCATCTGCCTAGCAGTTCCACCATGTAGCTAACATCACTTAACTTTCTTACCACCTTGTAGGGTCCCTCCCAAGCTGCTTGCAGCTTGTTGTGTCTTACAGGAATGAGAACCATTGCCTGCTGCCCCACAGCATACTCTCTAGCTCGAGCATTCCTGTCATACTACACCTTTTTCTGTTGTTGGGCTTATGCCAGGTTCTCCTGGGCCAAGCCCATGCATTCCTTGAGCCTTGTCCTGAGGTTTAGGATTTATGCCACAACATACTCCTTGTGAGACTTGCATTCATTTTCTTAATCATCTCAAATCAAATCTAGAAGTCCCCTCACCCTATGCCCATACAGCAGCTCAAACGGTGAAAAACCTGTGGCTTCCTGGGGAACCTCTCTGTAAGCAAACAATAGATGGGGCACATATTTGTCCCACTCCCTCTTAAACTGATCTGCAAATGCTCATAGCAAGGACTTGATTGTAGAGTTTAACCTCTCAACAAGACCATTAGTCTGGGGATGGTAGGAGGTGGTCTTCATGTGCTTCAACCCACAAGACTTCCACAGACAAGCCAGCACGTCTGACATGAAATTGGCACCTTTGTCAGTCAGTATTTCTTTTGGGAAACCTACCCTGCTGAAAATCCAAAGAATTTGCCACATTCTCTGCCTCAATGGAGGACAAAGCCACTGCCTCAGGGTATCGTGTAGCATAATCCACTACCGCTAGGATATACTTTTTCCCTGTGGAATGTGGGGTACTCAGAGGACCCACAATATCCATAGCTACCCTCTGAAATGCCTCCTCAATCACAGGCAAAGGCATGAAAGGAGCTCTCACCTTGTCTTCTGCCTTGCCTACCTTTTGGCACTGCTCAGAGGTCCTGCAGTACCCTGTTACATCTCTGAAAATTCCAGGCCAATAGAAGTTCTGCATAATATGCCTCTTTGTATATTTTATGCCCATATGACCTGCAAAGGGAATATCATGGGCTTTGGCTAGAAGCACCAGATGACAGGCTGTAGGCACTACCAACTGCTGTAATCTCTCACCTTTTATCCCTCCTTCAGGGGTCCACACTCTGTATATTAACCCTTTGTCCCAGTATACAGACTCTTCCTTTCCTTGAGAATCAGGTGCCTCCCTAGCTACCTGCCTCAGGCCTTGCAATGAGGGTCTGAGAGCTGAGCCTCTCTCAACTCTGTCCTTGTAACCCTTCCCAGCTCCCCTTCCACAGGAAGTCTGGCATCCTCTGACAGTGGTGCCTCACTGTCAGCCTGGGTACTACTACTCACCTCTACCTTTGCAGTCACTCTGTCCAAGGGACCATCAGTTCCCACTAGCAGCTGTGACTCACGTTCAGTCTCCCTGCTACAGATTAGCTCCCTCCCAGAAGTAACCAGCTCAACAGTCCTAGCTGCAAGTATGCAGTCTGTTTGGGTCTCCCCCATGCTACCAGACCCACATGCTTGTATCTTAGCCTGACCTCGTGTAACTGCATAAGCACATGGTGCTGCCTCATCCAAATCCTTCCCTCACAGGGCATCTGCAGGATGGTAGTTTACCACTCATGTTGTCTCAAGATAACCTACTATTGGCATTTTGTCTTTCCCACTTACTGGCTCCCTCACCTTTTGTTCACCACCTTGCCTCTATGGACAACTGTATGCCACATGGCCCCACTGGTTGCATTCAAAACATTTAACCCTAGCTCCTGGACGTGTACCTGGATTAGTGGCTTCCCCTGCCACTGGCAGATTCTGTTGTGGCAGTCTGTGCTGCTCACCATGGGTTCCTTTAGACCCATGAGCAGTACTGGGGGTCCCCTTCCTGTGCAGGGCTGCCCTGCTTGCCAGGTATAGGTCTCCCTTCTTCCTCAACTCATCTGAAGTAGCACATTGTCTATCAACTAACCAGATCCTCATATCCTCAGGCAAAGTTCTAAGGGCTTGTTCCCTCACCAAAACATCTGCCAGCCCTTGTAAAGTGGTGACCTGACATCCACTCACCTACCTATGGAAATAAGTGCTCAATTCAGCAACATATTCCCACACACTTCCATCTGCCTTGCGTCTATGCTCACAAAACTTTTTCCTATATGTTTCAGGTTTAGCTTAAACAGTTCTAAAAGACATTTCTTTACAGAAGTATAATCAAAACATGCAACATCAGACATTTTGGACAGAACAATTGCAGCTTTACCATGGAGTAAGGGGGTCAGGAACCATACTCAGAGCCCTTGGGCAACTTCATGCTGTTTACATACCCTCTCAAACATATGAATGAAACTATCAAAATTACCCTCTTCTTTAAACTGCAGAAGAAATTTACTGACCTGTTGTGCTTCTGGGGTCCAGTTACTCCCTTTTCCCATTACCTCCATGACTCTGGCAAAGAGTCAGCATCTCCTTCTCATGCTGCCTCAGCCTACTTTGTTCCTCAGCTTGTAGATGTGACAGTTTCTCATTCTCTTCAGCCTGTAAGCATCACAGTCTCTCATTTGCTTCTAATTCCACACTCCTGGCCTCCAACTCAAGTCTCTTTAGCTCCAGCTGGATTTTTAAGTCCACTTCAAAAAGGCTGAGCTGCTCATTCTCCGAGGGAATTATATCTCCACTGCCATTCTGATTGTCATCTTGGTTGCTGTTTTCTGATGCAGCTGTAACCAAGGCTGCAATCAGGTCTGCCTTAGTCAGGTTTCCATGCACCAGCCCCTTAGCCTGGCACATCTCCGCCAGCTGGCTCCTTGTCAGCTTTCCATACTCCTCTGCTGACATGCTGCCTGCTCACCCTAACTAAGCTAACAAAAGAAATAAAATGACTGTGACCTGAACTCTGAGTATTCACTGTGTGGCTGTTTTAGAGTACGAAAACACCTTCAAAGTTCACTGTACACAAGCTACAGGATTCACTCTACCCACACCACTACAAGCCAATTAGTATCTGCCAACTAATTAATATGTGATGTGAATATCCCACCTCTGCCAAACAATTAATATGTGAGGATATCCCAACCACTGCCACCAATTAATATGTGAGGATATCCCAACCACTGCCACCAATTAATATGTGACACCTGTGCCCTGGCCCAGCAATCAAGGATCCTCAATCCTCACCACTAACACCAGAGAGGGCATCTCATATATGAGGAAAGGATAACAAATACACACAGTAAAGTGCAATTTCCCTGAAGAACACACAAAGATCACAGTCAGTCCAGGGCTGGTTGCTCCCTTGCTCTCCAGGTCCCCAATAAGACTCCCCACTGGCACAGCTATAGGGTCCAGATCTCAGCCTACTGGGCAAGCTAAAACCTCAAGCACCCTCTCTGTCCAACCAGTGCTTCGTGTCCCTGCCCATGTAGCTGACACACACACACACACTTTGAAAAGAGATTTACAACCCACAGACACTTCTCGGGAAGGCTGGCATAGGTTCTCCAGGTGTGCACCTCTCTCCCAGACTATATGGTAGTTCCACTGGCCACCACCCACTAATATTTATCAGCTACTCAAAGGACCTTAAAAGGGTGTCCATTTATTACTGTGCGATATTATTATCCAATTGCTAAACAGTCAAAGCTTATTAGAGTGGCTTTGTACAGCAATCACTATAAATATGCAATGTACTCTAGAGCTTAAATTATCTCTACACAAACCGGTCACAGTTGAAAGGTTTTAAAATATTTAATAATAAATAATTAAAACCACAAGACAATACTTTCTACTACATAGTCAGTGCTAGTCAAAATCACACAGAAATACTTAAAATAAATCAGTAGTACAGTTCTGACATAATAGAAAAACACTTAGTCTAATCTTCTAATTTCTAGCTATTTCTACATGGAAACACAAGTCTAAGATAACTTACATAAGACAACAGGCAGTGTTGTGAGTTAGATGGTCCAGACAAAAATGCTTAATGCCTTCTGGTTCTCTCTGTTTAAATTGAAACTGAAGTTCTGATAAAACATTACATCATTTCACACTTTCCTGGAGTTCCCAGGCTGACAGAAACTACATTTACATTCTGTTACACTTAGAGCAATAAAGGACATTCCATATGTAAATTCTGGTCATTAAGTTTAGCCTTAAAACAATAGGCAGGAAGCCTTCATCTAGCCAGACTGGAGCCGACTTTAGATCAAAGGGTCACAACATGCTTTTACTGGGTCAGTAGAGAGCACTGTTGCCACAATTTTGTAATGACATTTTTTTCATTTAAGACAGCAAGCCTGTGATTCACATTCATATTTACAAATGATAGAATTATGTATAAAATTCTATCTGGCTAGGCTGGCAGACTTCACCCATCTCTACCAGTCTTCACACCCTGTACATTACAGTCAGAGGAACATACCACTAAGCCAAATCAGCAGTTTCATGAAAGATAGAAGACTGAAACATAAATGTCTATCATTTAGTGAATTCATTTCTCACTTCTCACCATTGCTCTCAACCTATTTGCACAAAAAACCTGGACAAAGCCAATAATGGGGGAATACAGCCCCAAAATAAGGAAAATTTGAAATATTGATCTTATAAACTTAGAAAACTGCTAGAATAAAAAGTTTTGTGTTACCATTTACTTTATGAAGAATATGAAGTTTGAAATTCAAATGCCTGTCATTATGTAATGAATTAAATCCTGCAGTGATTTTCCTTCAGCTGTAGCAAGCTGCTTGCTGCAATAAAAACAGTCAGCTTGCTACAGTTACTATTAGACAACCTTGCCTCACACTAAGTGCTTCAGTTGAACAATAAATACACTATCAGAATGCATTTATGAATCCACAGCATCCTTTCAGCTTCATGAAGCAGTGTAGGCACCTGCCTTTCATACCCCAGTGATAACATTTGCGCCAGACAGGCACCCCTTCAAGCTGCCCTAGTTAAAGGAGGGCTGATAGAAGTCAAGTTAGGGGGAGACAACAAATTTTAAAAATAAAATGATAGACCCTCATCTTTGTCTGGAGATCCTCACGCCTTCTTTAAAAATCTATGTTTAACTGACCTTCTTAGTATCTATGTAACTTTCTCTCTTTCTTTGCATGCTGTTGCTAGTTTTTGACATGGGAGTCCAACATACTTCCTACTCAGTTGAAAAGTCAGGGTTTCTTTCACCTTTTGTAAGCTGGTGCATATCTGTAGTCTCATTCAACTGACATCTGATGACAAGATGTTTCTTCTTTTTGTTTTTATTGCATTCACACACCATGTACTTTGAATAAATTCATAAACATCATGATTATCTGTGAAACGTACTGTTAATGTCTGTCCATAATCTCTGACATGGTAAGGCATTTATCTTTCTATGCACTTTCTAAAAATAGCCATAACATATGGCTCTTTGGTTTGGTAGATGGACTCTTTTCATTGACAGTAAACTATATTTAAAAAAAGAGATCTGTTTAGCAGGCAGACAAGGCTGTTTATATTTGCTATTAATACATCAATGGCAAATTTGTCAGAGTAAGTGTAAGGGAAAATTGCCACCATGTCAGACTCCTAACAACCCCTCAGGAGCAATAAATGGACAAGTCAGCTTTTGTCCATTCATTCTTCAATAAACACTTTATGCTGTTCGGGGTCCTGAAGCCTATGTTGGCAATCAGTGGGCATAAGGCAGAGAAACCAGTCTGAAGAATCTGTTCTAATAAAGAACATGTATGTGCAAGAATACACGCACACACACACACACACACACACACACACACACACACACACACACACACACACACACACACACACACACACTCACTCTGAAAATAATATATACACAGTTTCAGGTTTCAGCTTACTTCTCTTCTCTGTGATAAATCCTTTCTGTTTCACACACACCACAGTGTCAGCTTACTTCTCTGGGATAAAATAAATCCTTCCGTTTCACCTATACAGCCAGGTGACTAAATCCTTCTGTTTCACTCCAGGCAGCTTCCGAATAAATAAACTAAATCCTTCCATTTCACCCAGGCGAGCTTCTAAATAAAATACCATCTGTTCCAGAGCCATTCCCATTCTGGAATTATAGCTAAATTCACTAAACTAGGTATAAATCCCTAGATCACAAGATGGGTTGCCAACTGGCTCACTGACAGAACCCACATTGTAAAGGTTGCAGACTCCAAATCTGATCTCAAAGCAGTGACAAGTGGAGTACTACAGGGTTCCGTCCTGGGACCTCTCCTGTTTGGTATCTACTTCTCTGAAGTACAGGCTAACACAGAAGGCCTCTGGCTAACGAAGTTCGCAGATGACTGCAAACTAGTAGCCATAGTCAAATCCCCAAATGATGTGGACATCCTACAGAAGGGCCTCACTGAGACAGATGCCTGGTGTCAGAGCCATGGCCTCAAGCTCAATGCCAAAAAGTGCAGTGTCATTCCCTTTGGTAAAAACTCTGTACCCATGAACTACCACATAGGCAGCAGTCTACATAACACTGAATGTGTGATAAGAGACCTTGGGACGCAGGTGGACAGTAGTCTCTCCTTTGATAGTCACATCGCCACAGTAGTCAGGAAGTCCTTCTACGTGGCACACCTCATCATAAAAGGGTTCTCATCCAGGAAAAAAGAGGTCATTGTTCCCCTCTAGACCCATTATAGAGTACAACTCCCCTTTTGGAATGTACCTCACAAGACATCTGCAGCAGCTGGAAAGGCCACAAAATTACCTCACAAAGAGGATTACTGGCCTCAAACAAATGCCCTACACTGACCGCCTCAAAAAACTCCAGCTTTACTCCATAGCATATTGCCTGCTCTGAGATGATCTCTGCCTAACATATAAAGCTATGTCAAACCCAGAGCTGCTGGACATGCTACATCTAAACAAATCCCAATCCCTCCGACCTACACGCTCTAGGGACCTAAACCTTGTCACCACAATAAACAGAACATGCTGGAGGGATAGATTCCTGTCCCAGAGACTTCCCATACTCTGGAACAGGCTACCCATCTATGTCAAGCAAAGTTCTTCATTAGCACTCTTCAAGAAAAATCTTGATGAGTGGATGGGAAATAGGAAATACACCCAGGGGATCACTTCTGTGTCTCTGCTCGACACAGGAAAATAACTTTCTTGGCTGGCATAAGCCAGGGAACCTTGTTGGCTAGACTTACGTAGGCCCTTGGGACAATAGCCTAGTACCTACCTATGAACCTATGTTCCCTCTCACAAAGCATTTGAAACCAGCCAGAAGCCTGGAAATATATGCGCAGCAAGCTCAATTCCAACAGGCTGGTAGCCCTGACAAGCTGACGTCATCTCGCACATGATGACATCAGCTAAAGCGCAAAAAATAAAAAAAAAAACAAACTGAAAAAAAAATAAAGAAAAAAAATTGGAAATGAAGGGGTGTCACTCGGGAATTGTGGCACCCCATTATTTGGACCCCAAAACTTGGTAAAAAATGACTAATTCAATATAGTTGGGAGGTATGGCTGGTGTGTATATTTAAATAGAAAGATAGATAGATAGATAGATAGACAGATAGATAGATAGATAGATAGATAGATAGATAGATAGATAGATAGATAGATAGATAGAGATGAGTGCATGACAGACGTTCGAACTATGCAAACATTGAATGCCTGACAGACATTCAAATCTGTTTGAATCAGAAATATTAAAACATTCAATACTGTAGATCAGACAGACTCACACAAAAACAACTCTACTTATTTTGCAGGAGGAAACCTTGCCTGCACTCCCAGTGTTTGGGGCTGCTTCCCAACACCTCCTACTAATTATATATACCAACTCGGAGATTGCAATACAGTGGGGAAAGGGGTAAATTCCCTGATCCCACTGTACTGCAGTCTTGCACAGCAGAAAGAAATGGTACAGTTGATCCACTGATTTTGATCAGTTGTACTGGCTTTTTTGCAGGTTGAGAATTCAGCTTGTCAGTAGGCTGAATGGAACTGATACACACACGTACACACACACACTTATATATATATACTATATATATATATATATATATATATATATATATATATATGTGCATATGGGTCCCCTTCACATGGTCGACATTTCAAAATGCCGAAATTCATATGGCCGAGACGATATTATCGACATTTGAAATGCTGACAGTGTGGAACTGGCATCTCCGTACAGTGCGGAATGGAAATATTTCCATTCCTGCACTGTAGTGCAATCTTGGAGCAGTGTTTTGGTAAGTGTTTGTTGTTTTTACTTTTGGTTTTCATATGTTCGACATTTCAAATGTCAATCATATGGCCTCGGCCATATGAATGTCGGCACTTTGAAGTGTCGAACATATGAAGTAGATCTATATATAGATATATATATATATATATATATATATATGTGTGTGTGTGTGTGTGTGTGTGTGTGTGTGTGTGTGTGTGTGTCTATATATATATATATATATATATATATATATATATATACATATATATATATATATATATATATATATATATATATAAAGCCATCACACTGGGGGGATTCTAGAGGCATTCTGCCCCTGGACAAAGTGTTTTTGAGATGTTGATAGTTCATATTGACACCCAAAAAAAACTTACTATAAAGTAATGTTATGAACATAATTAACTTTTTGTACACTGTTTTTGTTTTTATGAAATCCATTCTAGAGAACAGTTTTTAAAAACCTTAACAATGTTAAAGGGTGGTTTTCTCATACATTGCTTTTGTTAGTCTTTTGTTTATTTAAATTATGACACTCCTCCACAGTTTACAGTTATTCTGAATATGTAATATGTGGTGAAAACCAGTAAAAAGTGAGTGTTGTCTTGAAGCTGAAGCCAAGTATCTTTTACAACACAGATATGGGTTTTTCAATTTGCACAGGAGCTTTTAGTTCCAACATTTTATTGTCAAAGCTTCTAGAAGTGAGAAGCTCAGCTTTGATGTGGTTCTGACTGGAATTTAATTGAAATATTGTTGCTATGTTAGAAAGCCCACAAGGTAGACTTATCCTAAAAGAGTCACAATGGAGGCAGCACATTCTTTATACAGTGTATAAATGCTGTGAAATGAAAGCTGCAGGCCATTTTTGGTGAAGTAATTGGGTTGATGAAAATCTCATCCCAAGCAGACACATACTAGACCCTCTAAATGATGGCAGATACTTTGCCAATTACCTTATTTTTCTATCTGGGCATTCTGGGAGACAGTAAAATTCAACTCAAGGCCAGAGTTTACCTGCATTTGACATATGCTCAGTAATCTCCAAAATGTTTTCCTGCATGTCCTTCTGTGTTCAGCATCTCAGGTCATTCGCACCTATATGATTCATTACCAGAATGTAGTCATATTATTTTTGTTCAAGTGACAATATAGCTACTGTGATGTCATGGATGTTGGCACAGAAAAAGACAGATAATCATCATCCTGTCTTTCTTCATCCTAGTGATTATAGAGTAAAAATGCACAATGATGATGTCATCAGTTACTAAGATATTTTCTTCTTTGATGAACAAATTAAGTAGAAACTCTGAAATCTAGAGCCTGGCTACTCTGTGAGTTACATGGGTACAATAGAACTGCATTATGGGATTTCAGCTGAGGCTATTTATTTAATATTTGTTGACCGGGAAATTCTGACAAGGACAGAGCCTATTTGCAGTGAAGGCCCTGGAAGAAATGCTCCAGATGCATGTCTATAGAATGTGGGAGGAAACTTGAATACCCTGAGGAATCCCATGTGAATGCAGGAAGGGCATGCAGACTCCACAAAGAAGGCACCCCAGCTAAGAATCGCTTCAGAGAGCCTCTTGCTGTGAGGTGAGAATGTTAACCGCTGCACTACTGCACTGCCCATTAAGTACTGACTTTTTGAGGTTTGAAGAGAAATGTTTACTATCTTCAAGGTATATTGCTTTAATGTGATCCAGTGGAGGTATGGATGAAGTCATGAGTTGATTAGTGATTTCTGTGAGACTTCAGTACAGTAGAGATTGAGGATTTTGCCCCCCCTCCCCCTGTATTTTGATCTCAGACTTCTTATATATAATTATCAGGGGATGTGTTGGTGTAAGGGAGCTTGCTCCTTGAAAAAAAAATGTTTACATTTTTTTTGTCTTTTTCAGTTGGATGGTGATCAACTAGTTGTGTTTTATTACTTGTCATTTGATGCATTTTTCTTTTTGATATATAGGAATACGTACACAAACAGACCCAAACATGTGTGTGTGTGTGTGTGTGTGTGTGTGTGTGTGTGTGTGTGTGTGTGTGTGTGTGTGTGTGTGTGTGGGTGTGTGTGTGTGTGTGTGTGTGTGTGTGTGTGTGTGTGTGTGTATATATATATATATATATATATATATATATATATATATATATATATATATATATCCAGAGAAATAGACAGATAAATATGTATATACATGGACTACATACTAAGCCCAAGGCTTCTTGGACTTCAAATAATTCCCTTTAATTTGAGGTAAGGAGTCTTGCAATAAGAAGCAGAGGGACGGGAGCTGTGAAGATGGGGTGTGAAGCCCCCCAACAAAAATACTTTAATGGCATTATATTGAGTTTTGATTTGCTATCATTTTTATGTTATTTACACTTCATTTTTCATAGCAGCAAAACTTATAATTACAGATCTCACACTTTCAGTAAGAAACCATTCAAACGTGGAATCTATAATGTTCTGTTTTGGAGCTTTTATAATTTCCATACTCTGAAAATAGCATAGCTCTAGCTCTCATGAAACACAAAATCATAATATATGCAGATAGTGTGAATCTATTGAAAGCCATAAAAAAAAAAAAAAACTGGTCTGGATGTCAAGAAAGAAACACAGGATGTTAGCGTTGGCATTGGTAGAAAAGAAGGAGATTAATTGCTAACAGTAATAAAGCCATTACCATGAACCTTTAAACCCTCAGATGTTTTGGGAAAAATGTTAGCATTCATAATTATCAGCTACAGAGCAATCTCATTTCCAGGTCTAGTAGTGTAAATGCATACTCCCAGTGCTTTTATTTAAGCACTGTGTAGAAATTAATCTTAAATTAGGACTGAAGCAGTCTCTGTTACCTTATTAGATTTGAAGCTAGAAGAACCTTAGATATTACTCTTCTAATGATAATTACATCTTAATCTCTATGTAGCATGTACACATATTTTTGTCTACAACATTGATACTAAAACAAACTACAATAAATAAACTTGTAACGCTCTCTCTCTCAAAACTCTTTATGCAACATTTTACTTTGCAAAAATAGATTAGTGTTACTAATAACTAACTGCTATAGCCAGGATGTTGACTGCCTTTATGATTTTCAACTTTAGTAGCAGGAAGACTGTTCCTCTACCACTTGTATATTGCTAATGGTTCTCATATTTAACTACCCCGTGATATTTCAAGATTTAAAGCTACCTAACTTTTAAGTAGCCTACATGTGGTATAGTAGAAGGGAAAAAGGACTTCTGTAAAGTCTCTCCTGCATCCAGAAATTAATTATAAATATGTGTAATTCAAAGGCATGTTGCTGGGACATTTAACTGCCCTCTATAAATGTTAATGCATTGCTGTAGAAAATATAAAGAAGATTCATTGTATATTCTCATACTCTTAATTTTTGATTTTAACAGAAATTGCTGATATATGCTGCTATCATGGTAGATAAGTTGTTTACGCTTCTTTTTCAAATACTTAGGACCTGTTGACATAAGTACCAGAATGGATTTATTGTATCTCAGTAGGTATCACCTTGTAAAGAACTATTGCCTATGTCTTAATATTTATAACACTACTTGTGGACTATGAGCTATATCATTATATATGTCTGATTTTGTCTTTTATCAGATTCAAGACTGAAAATCATCAATGGATAGTTCAACTATGGTTAATAAACACAGGATAAAAAAAGAACGTGGAGTAAACCACTCCCCCAAACAAAGTACGTGAAATAAAAGGATAAAACAGCAAAATGGAGGAGCGGAACACAGCAGACAGGAACGAGATGTCCTCGTGATGAATGTAAAATAGCTCAGTTTATAATAAAACGATATCCAGATACTCCAAGGATGGTTAAAAGATTTTATTCGTGGTAAAGACGAGTTAGCGCTTTCACCTATGCAGGCTTCATCAGACTCAACACAGCTATACTAAACAGTCAATTAATATATACTCTAAACAAGCGGGAAGAAACAATGATAGATATTAGCTAATTAATTAATTAATCAATTAAACACAACTATCAACAAACATAATTCGCTAAGATGCACAACCAATTGAAGCACAATAAATGGCATATAAAACTACATAAAAAACTTAATAAAAGTTTATAAAAGTTACATATATTAATTTATAAATATATGAATATATATAAATATGTACTATTGTGCTAAAAAGCAAAATATATATATCCAAATATAAAAATAATAGCAACAATAATACATAACTCTATATATTGCAACACCATAACTAAAGTGTGGCATGTATAGAGAGGTAATCTATACACAATCTATATTATGTATAAACATTTAATCTCCTCATTTTTAGAAATGGTTTGACTGATAGCTTAACATTCAAACCCGGTGGATTATCAGATCTAAATCTCATGATCCAAAAATTCTCTCTTCCCTCTGTATGTGTCCTTATATCCCCTCCCCTACTGCTGAAGTTGACTGTCTCTAAAATCCTGAAACTAAAGACATGGAGGGGGCCGCATTCAAGGACATGTCTGGCTAAAGCATTACTTTTATGTGCCATCCTTATACTGTAAAGATGTTCTCGTATGCGGTCTCTAAAGGTCCTATTGGTCTTGCCAACATAAAAGGGCTTCACCCTCGGGACCAAACCACGCCAACCGTGGGTAAATCCAGCATTACCCATGCCCACGCGTGGGTTATTGCTATATTATATACCTGAAAACTTTGACAGTTACATTGCTACCTGACAGCAAAAGAAGCACACCAATCTTGGCCATACCTGGGGTAAATCCAAGCTAAAAACAATAAATGTGTGAATTCTTTCCCTTATGAAATGTGAAATAGAATAATTTGCTATTTTATTTTATTATCAAGCCTCATTTGTATTATTTAAAAAAAATAAAAATTTTTTCACAAATCAAATGCTGTGCAAGTAATTTTTAGCTTATCCTACCAGATAGCTTCAAAATTTCAAAGTCAGTACATCATAACACTTAAATCTGTCATCAGTGTTAAAAAGATCTCCAAAAAATCTTACATTTTATCAGAAATGTGTTTATCAAAACTCGGAAATATTAGCAAATAGCTGCAGCAATGACATGTAGGGTGATGGGAAATGTAATACAAAACAGAATCTTACACTGTCCTAACTTACAAAATCACATTTATTCTTAATTTTCAGTATTACATTTTCACATTCTTTAGTCTCATGCACTGGGGATTGCCATAGTCTCCCTAGATGAAACAATTTCTTCGAATGCTATACAGATCCTTTTTCTCGAAAGCAACATTAACAATTGTATCTGTGTCCATTTTTTCCTAACATGGAACAGGAATTTCCATTCTTATCTTTTTAGAACACTAATGTTTCTTACCTGATCTCACTTGATAGGAATGAATAACACAGTGACAGCTAGATTACTAAAACACTTCCTCCATTTAGAGATAAGTCATTCATACATCTACAGTGTACTGCTGCAGGAACATATTTCACTGTTTCCAGCCATAACATTCCCTGAATAAGAGTTCTGAAAACACTTGTTCATTATGTATGCAGTGCATGCATTACACTAAAGGCTGTAGTAGTTATTCAGTAAATTAACTGCTCTCAGTCTCACAAGCACAACACTCAGCCATGTACTGTAGACTAGATATTGAAAAAAAAGTAATATAAATATTCTTGCCAGCCTTAAGTCGAGTGTGATATCCTTCCTTCTCAGTATAAAATAGTGAGTAAAATGTCAAATCACAGAAAAAGTGTACAGTTGCAAAAAAGGATTCATAATGTGCAATATAGTAATTACCTGTAAAATAATGTTAGTCCTGGCCACCCAATGAAGGAGAAAATCTGTACCTAGCCATAGTTTTACATAATAAATGTTATCTGTCTTGCTAATTCAGTTTTTCTGTTTCCTTCAATTAATGCTTCAGGTTTGCATTACAAATTAATGCTAAGTAACAGTATTACTATCAGTATGTATTTGAAAATGGTTTGCATAATTTAGAGATAGTATTCTAAGAAATGTTGTTATTGTATCTGTCATGCAAATAATAATGCATAATAAAACTATTATATAATCACATCCAAATCACTGACTGGAGAGATAAAACCAAAACTCCATATTCTAGCATCTTAGAGTATAGGATGCAGAGAATTTAGCTTACCACAGAGAGTAACAATAAAAAAAGGAATTTTGTTCCAGTCCATTACCTGCAAAAAATGATTATCATTAGACCATTTTCAGTGAATCAACTTTCAGGAAATAGGGCTTCATCCTCTTGTATATGGTCCAAAGTGTTATTGTATTTATTTAATTAAAAGGTCAAAGCACAAAGCTAATTTTGATTGATTTGTTTATGAAGGTAGGGTTGCTTGGTATGAAGGTAGGGTGATTATGGACCAAGTTTTGTATGAGGGTAAAATGAATCACATACTGAATAATCAATCCAGATATAGTACAGTTTCACTTAATGAAATCAATATAGCCTATAAAAAAATCGACTTGGCTATAAAAAACCTTCTGGATATATCTGTAATCGATCAAAGTATTTACACTTTTTTACACAATGCGGAACCGAGGGTACCTTCCATTTTTGGAATACCCAAGGTCCACAAAAACCTGCACGACCCTCCCTTAAGACCCATTGTTGCAGCCCAAGGTTCAAAAATTTCTACCATTTCCAAGTTCCTGGATTATCAGTTCAAGAAACTGTGGCCTAAAACTAACCATTTGCTTAAGGACTCTTGGGAATTTCTGAAACAAATAACTCCTGGCCTAATGGTACCTAATTTAAAATTTCTGACTATTGATGTAATAGACTTGTTTTCAGTAATCCCACATGAAACAGGCCTGCAATGGCTAGAGGAAGCACTTACATCTTGTCCCAAGGCCAATAACCAGGACAACTTTTTAATAATGAACCTCATGAAACTAGTATTGCACTGCAATTTTATTTACTTTGCAGGTGAATACTATAAACAGACTTCAGGGGTTGCTATGGGGGCCAATTGTGCCCCCACATATGCGGACATCATTCTCTCCATATGGGAGAACAAGTACGTATTCAATAGTCCTTACAAACAACATTGGGTTGCCTATTATAGGTTTCTCGATGACATTTGTATTTTTTGGACAGGATCGGATACACTTATGCAAGAATTTATGGAGTATTTGGCTTCCACGACAGATTTTTTAAAATTCACACACCAAATTCATGAGAACAAGGTGGAATATTTGGATGTCCTTCTCAGTATAGATGGACAAGGAGGGTTCAAATCTAATGTGTACAGAAAGCCAACATTCTCCAATAGTTATATCCATTACAAGAGTCTACATCCAATGTTCCAAAAAAGGGGCATCGTAAAGGGTCAATTCGTTAGAATATCTCGAATGACCTCTAACGATGAAGATTTTTTGACAGAATGTCAAAAATTAACTAACATGTTCCGTGACAGGGGTTACCCGGAGGTGTTTATTAACAACATTAGGGATCAAGTCACAGCGGGTAGAAGGGACAGGTTTAGTCCTGTCCTAGGTTCAGGTATCATCTCCTACAGTCAGGACACTAATGATAATAATTTAGAATTTAAGCAAGCGTTCATTACACAATACAGTACTAATTCTAGTTACATCAGGGATATCATTTCCAAGGAGTGGGAAACATTCAAGGAAATAACTGATTTAACTAATTTGTATGGTAAAAAAATCAGAACAGTTTATCGTAGGGGGAAAAAACCTAAAAAGTTTGTTAGAGCACGGTCCTATACACAACAGTTCTTCACGTACACGTAAGGGTGCCTTTAGATGCGGGACCTGTGTACAGTGTTCTTATATTCTTCATGATGAACAAGTGACACTCACTGCACTGAACAGAGTGATTAAAGCTAGGGCATATTACAACTGTAATAGTCAAAGAGTTATATATCTTGCCATATGTACAAAGTGTCCAGCATATTATGTGGGGAAAACTGAGCGAAGTCTCAAACGGAGGATATATGAACACATGTATGATGTACAAAAAGAAAATAACAATAATGCTTTGTTTAAGCATACATCTACATGCCCTACAGCTAGATTTAAATTTTTTGTTTTGGACAGTATTCATATAGACCCTAGGGGAGGACCATGGCAGGCTAAGTTGGAGCAAAGGGAGACTTTTTGGCAAATTACCCTAGAATCAAACAAAAAAACAGGCTTAAATGATTATATATCCATTAAGCCTATTTTAAAGTTAAAGGCTAATTTAGTCTAAATACATTTTTAAACAAAAATTTTCAAATGGATATATGTTATATATTTTTAGAGTTTTTTAACATTTTGTATGTGTTTCGTAAACAAAAAACTTTTTTACCTTGGATTTATGACATTTATATACTTGGCATGTTATTTTGCTACACAGGTTTTCAGTGCTCAGTAAATTCCTGTATAACACTAGTTGCAGAAACTTTTAGGCTTGTTTTTTAACTTCTTTAATTGATCAATTTACCAATTAGAGAGCTTGTTATCTATTGTATTTAAGCCTTACTCAATGTTCTTGATGTTATCTGATGAAGTTGCATTCAGCAACGAAAACGTGGTGTACTGAGAGAATTGTCTGCGTTAAATAAAGGAGTGTTTGGACAAATAGCTGTGCTTTGGACCAGGATTTTTTGGAACCTTGGATATTTATTGGCCTGTTTTACCCTGCTGCTGGTCTTGGTATTCAAGGTAGGGTTGTTACAATCATAATTTTCAGCTTCAATATATACCATAGGTATAAGAATATTAAAGTATGTCCTAGAAAGTGGAAACAATAAATTCAATAAATCCTACTAAAGTATGAGAACCATAGAGGCTGTCATACAGCTAGAGATGCAAAGGGTATTATATATAAAAAAGAGACCACATGTACATCTTTTCATATAAAAACAGCAGTCATTAACAGTAAAAAATATTTTTAAAAAGTATTAAGTATGCTGCTGGAGACTTGGGAGGAGGGTGAATTAAAACCTAACATAATGACATTTTTTAATTTATAAAGTGAACAGTGTCACTCTCTATATGACAGTTAAACAAACATGATTGTTGTGAAGGGCAAGTGCTTTGGGAAGTGTTATTGTTTTTCAGTTTCTGTTAATATTATGTTAATGCTACCTGATGTTGCATGCACAAACCATCTGACCTACACTTTGCAGTCTGACTCAGCACGACACTGATTTTAGAGAAACCTTGCACAGTTAGTGACAGCATAGCTACCACATGCAAATCTTTGACCAAATGCTATAAAATTCCACTTTGCTCTAACAGAGAATTAAATACAGTATTACAAATACATCTCTTTCAGTATGTGGTTAATATATTGTTTCTGTGGTGCTCATGTTAATAAGAGGTGGATGGAAGCTTCTAATAATTTATTACTTAGGTGCTTCCTAGCTAAAATGTCTCTTTGCTAGATTACTCTTTGTGTTCTTCATTCTTTTTTTCAGGGAGGAATGGAGCTAGTACATATCTGTAAACAACTGTGTTGTATTACAAGAATAATGTTGGGTTATGGTTGGTATTTGTTTCTTTTTTTATGTTCTAAAAAATTGACTTTTTACTGTTGGTTTTATTCTGTTTATCACTGAAGATCCCCTATCTTTTTGGTCTATATGTCTCATGACTACAGAAAATCTGATTTCTATTTCAAGGTGTGCTCAGCTCAGTTGTTTTGTTTTCTCATTCGGGAATTGTTAATATCTATGCATTAAGATTAGATATCTTAGTCTACTACTTGAAGATTTATATTGATCTGGGGTAATAGCGGATTCTCATGATAACACACTCCTTACCTCTGTCATTCCATGCTCATTCCTTGAAAGTCAGAGGATTAGGCTTATCATTTAAAATTTATAAAAGGTACATGTAGATTTAATTCCAAACTAGATAATATTTTCTACCAAGAAATGCAGTTGACTGCCAACAAGTCCATGAGATTAAAATGGAATGGGTTTTCTTTAAAGCCATGTTTGTGCAGAAATAAGTAAAATAAAGTATCCATTCCTTTTAGTAAGTATCTGATGGATGCAAGTGTTGACAGAGCCACGTGGTGATTTGTAGATAGTTTTGTGAACCACATGACACGGACAGTGGTTATTATCCAGTACTTTTGATCTACTAAAACAGAACAATTCTATATGATGCTTTTAAAAATCTCATCTTTTGGAACCTTCCATTTTTTGATAATTGTCATAAATGGCTTTGATCTGATTACAGGTCATTTATTGAATAAATGCAATCATATCTGCTGTGACCTCCATCCAAGGACTTATAATTCTGAATGATCCCCTATGCAAACATACTGTATGGCACACTTTCCAATTTAAAGTACAAGTTTCAGTCATTGCTCTCACAATAAATATTATGGTAGTCACCTTGCTATATTCTTATTTCATATTACCTGCCTTTCTTGACTGCCTAGATAAACATTTGTTACAGGGAGTGTAAGAACTTGGAATGGTTTTGCTATTGATTATTGTGAGGTGTGATATATGTGCTTTCACAACAGAGTATATGGTCCACCTGCTTCAAAGAGATGAAAAGTATGTATAGCTTGAATTCTGACTGGTACAAGAGTTTTAGAAATTTCATATACCATTATGTCTGGAAACAGTAAGCATGGGTAAGGAGCCATATTATTTATATTTATAGCATTTCTATACAAATGAAAGGTGGAAAAGGGAAATTCATAGTAACCAATCCAACAAAATATACTCAAAACACAGACATATCTTAGAAATAATGTTGACAACCCAAACAGACAACTTTCAACTACCGTGCATTTTGTTATTGGTATGTGAAAACAAAGTGTTTTTATTGGTGGTGGTTTTAATTAGAAAGAGTATTTAAGGACTGCCTGTGTAGTGTATTAAACAGTATCTGATGAAGTCTGATTAAACAGGACAAAAACACTGTTTCTGAAGTGCATTTATTTGTTTATGTGATTAAACCATCTTACTTTACAAGACGTGTAGCAGTGACTTTCTTTTCCTTGGTGCCTATTTGTGCTTTGGTTCATCGTCTTTTTTGGTACCAAATCAAGAGTTATTTTGGTTCTAGTATTTATTTAACACTTCTTTACTGGGAAAGTCTGACTTGTAAGAAAGCCAATTTTCAGCAGAGGCTCAGGGAGAAATGCTCCAGATGCATGTCTTTGTTATGTGAGAGGAAACCAGAGCACCCATAGGAAACTCACACGAATACAGAGAGGACATGCAGACTCCACACAGAAGGCACTCCAGCTGAGAAATAAACCGGAATACCTCTTGCTGTGAAGCAACAATGCAACTACTGCACCACTCCAACATCCAATAGCTGGTTTTTAGCTTGTACAATGCTAGGATCAAGTAAATATAACAAGCTGCTATAAACAATAGTCTACAAGTGACTTGTATTTCTGTATCTGTATCTATATATATGGGTGCAGGACACATGATCTAATATGCACCTACACCAACACCCAGAATATCGACATGAAAACATCAAAACAGCAAATGATGCACATTCTGCTCATGCTATGGGAATCACTCTAGAGTGGAGCAAACCAAAAACAAATATTTTTGTATAGGGGTGGTAAGCTGCCCTGCACTTCCCTCCACTTCCTGCTAATTATATATAAAAACTCAGAGATTGCACAATGTCTGGGTAAAGGGAATATTCTCCTATCCAGGAATTGTGGATCTCACACACCTGTTGACCAGCTATCTGATTTGAAGAAATGGAGCTCACCATGCAGATGTCAGTGTAGGTGCATTTTTGATCAAGTGCCCTATGACCATTTATATACATATATCTGTGTGTGTGTGTGTATACACACATGCACATGCATACATATGTACCACCACACACACACGCACACACGCACACGCGCACACGCACACACACACACACACACACACACACACACACACACACACACACGCACACACACACACACACACACACACACACACACACACACACACACACACATTTGGATATGGCATATGATTGATGAGCTTTTATCAGAACACATTCTGATAAACAAAAAGAAAAATCAATCGTCAAAGCATCACAAAGAAGTGAAAATAAAATATGATTTTTTACAGAGGTAAAATCCCCTATGCACTCCTTTACTCATTCCTTTTTTGTAAATATACTAACTCTCAGATTGTTTAACAGTGGAGGTATATTTAAACATCCTTACTTCCCTTGTTCTCAGATCGTTTTCTTCCAAATATAAGAACAATAAAATGTTTATTGCTTTTTTTTTCTTTCTCTCCATATCTTTCTGCTGAAGACCACCAGCTGCCACCAACTCCTCTTCTCATTCATCAGGTCTGCTGGACACACCTTAACTTCCCCATAGATCATCCCAGCCAGCAGAGAGCTCAGAGGTCTAAAAGTGTCACTTATTAACCCCATAGATCAACCCAGCCAGCAGTGAGCTCAGAGGTCTAAAAGTGTCACTTATTAACCCCATAGATCAACCCAGCCAGCAGAGAGCTCAGAGGTCTAAAAGTGTCACTTATTAACCCCATAGATCAACCCAGCCAGCAGAGAGCTCAGAGGTCTAAAAGTGTGACTTATTAACCCCATAGATCAACCCAGCCAGCAGAGAGCTCAGAGGTCTAAAAGTGTCACTTATTAATGATCTGTTTCTTTTGCCAAGGGAACAGGGTTAGAATCCTTTCCATTTTCATTTGCGTACATGTCGCTTAACCAGATAGTGTTTTGGAGCAGTTGGCATGTTGGGCTTGGCTCCTTATTGGTATCCTGAATTGCATGCCTAGTAACTTCCTATGAACCTCTGTACCCAAGTTCAGGGCCAGTGAGGAGATTGAGGACACTGGTACAGCATCTCATTGCTGGGGGGATTGCGCCCTAACTCCCCCAACACCATGTGGCAGTCCTTATGAACTCCACAATAGCTGACTTCAGGAGGTGCATGCCTGCTTTGCACATTCACAATCTCCTGACCACGTGGTATACAGCTTGCAGGTCAGAGCTTGCCAGGCTGTTAATGGTGCTATTACAGTAAGCCTTGGCAGCCTTCCTGTCCCCAGAAAGTGAGATCTGGCATTGGCTCCTAATTCATGTCTTCCACTGCCTAGTCCCTTCACTAGTCAAATATAGATTTTCTGCAGTGCAGTCATGGCTTTATTCCCCTGACACATAGGACCAGTATATCTCACGTACTTTATTAGCAATTATGAAAAGTACAGGACAGCTTTTCCTCATGAATAACTACTTTAATTGCTCAGTTTTTTTTTTGTTATAATCTTAAAAGACCATCCTGCAGTAACAGATGCCTTTGTTTTACATCCTTTAGTATAAGGCCAAATGTGGAGTACTTAACAGAATTGGAGTTATGCTTTGTGGCTTGGTGTAAATGTTGAGCTAGTCCTAGTTGTTGGGCAGCTATTTTTATTTGTGCAGTTTTGACTGTATGGTGCTTTCACTTACTTTATTAGTAAATTATCCCAAATACAAGACAACATCCTCTTATTAACACAGAGGTGAATGAGGGATCAATGTCCATGGCTCAGTCAAGATCTAACTATACACTCACCATCAAAGAAAAAGTCCTTCTTGACATATTCTCCTCAGGATTCCTTAAAAAATAATCACATCTGGGGAGTTTTTAATTAATTTTTTTTTAAATTTTATTTTAACATTTGTTGACTGGTATTGTCAGACTGAGCCTTAGCCCATTTTTAGCAGAGGCCTGGGAGGAAAAGCCCCATATAGAAATTTATTTTTAAAAACAAGTAATGGATATTACTTATAACAAGCAGGTTGGAATACATGGCATGCACACATAAAGTATAAGATCAGTAAATAGCAAGAGACATTTGGCATGCAGTGCAACAGTATGTGCAATCAAAAGAGAGTAAGAAAATATCTATAGTATCAACAGTGATCATAACATTTGCAAGTAGAACATAGGGTATGAAGAAGTGCAGGTCAGTATGCCAAGGAAGCAATACATAGTTGGAGAGGTAAAAACCAAAAGGAGTAGAGGAGAATAATCTGTCTTCAGAAAAGGAAGGACACAGGAAGTGGATGGATGAGTAGTAAGAGAGTTAGTTTGGGCTTTGGCATGTGCAGATCCATGATTTTTGTTGAGCTTCTTTAAAAGTTTTTTTTGAAGCTTTGATTGTACGGTAGAGTTCTAATATTCAGTGGGAGCCTGTTCCATGCTAAAGCAATAGAGTAGCTATATATGTGTTGGCCAATTGTTCTTTTTCACTCATAGATTTCTAAGAGGAGCTGGTTGGAGCTATGAAGAGAGTGGTTGGGGTGTATAGTTTTATAAATGAGGAGATGGCAGGGCAGGAGGTGGCTTTGTTGAAGATGGGGTGAATATGAAGTGGTTGGAGCAGTAGGAGTTGAGTTTTAGCCTGTTTAAAGCCTGCTTAAAGTTTATAGGGAAAGGCAGTGGTGAAAGCTGAAGGGTTTATTTGCAGCAAACCTAGCAATTTTGTTGTAAGTGAGTTCAAACTTGGACTTAAGAGAGGATTGCGAGTTAGTTATGATTGGAGAGGCATAGAGAACAGTTGGAAGAAGGTAAGCATAAGCTATAGAAAGTCTAGAGTCCATGATGAGGTATTTTTACTTCTATAAAGCTGTCCACAATTTGGTGTGTCTTCTTAATGCAGTTTAAGACTTGCAGGTCAAATTTAAGTTGATTGCCTATGATCACACCAAGTAGCTTGGTGTGGGTTTCAACATTTATCAGTGTGTTGTTAAGCAACGTGATGGTAAAGCAAGGTTTAAGATGAGAAAGGGATTTTAGCAGAAATAGAAGTTTGTTTTTTAGGCATGAGTATAAGTTTATTGTTAGTTACACAATTTTTGACAGAGTGGACGGAGTTCTGGGTTAAAGAGTGGAGGTCAGAGATATTATCAGATGTGGAGATGATAGTGGAGTCATCAGCATACTGTATAAGAGAAGAGTTAGAACATGAAGTATGAAGACAGTTAGTGACAATATTAAAAACTAATGGTCCTAGTATGTCGCCTTGAGGTGCACCTGTATTGACAGAGAGAAAGGGAGAGAAGCAAGAGAACCATTTGACAGACTGATGACTGTTGGTGAGGTAGCTAGAAAACCATTCCTGGGTTGGATTAGAGATATTAAAGTCAGATAGCTTGGAGAGGAATTTGGGGTGGGAGACAGTGTCAAAGGCTTTGGAGAGGACAAGAAATAGGCAGGGCACTAGTTTGTTATTGTATCTGGCTTCTAATATGTTTTGGGTGAAGGAAATTAGGGCAGCAGTTGTGCTTTGGTTGAGGTGGAATCCATGTTGGGTGGGTGTGTGTAAGTTCTGCTGAAGAAGGTAGCCCAGGATTTGCTTATGTATACATTTTTCCTAGTATTTTGGAGAGGGGACACAGAATGGCTATGGGACTGTAGTTTGAGAGACCAAAAGAATGTCCTCCCTTGTTGATAGGAATTGTGTAGAATTGTTTCCAGATAGAGGGGACAGTAGATTCTTAGATCGATTGATTAGGATGGACACAGGGTAGGCTACAGAAGGGAAAGCATGACTTTAGTTTGCTGAGAAAAGATGTTATGTAGGTAGTGGGTACAGGTTTGAGTTAGAAGGTGGTCATATGAGTTGAAGGGGGATGAAAGAGGTTGATGGTGTTACTATTGTGGGTTAATTTGTTGACAGAGTCAATGAAATGGGAGATAAGAATTGTGGCAGTTTCCAGAAGAGAGCTGTTAGGACATAGGTTAGGAGAGCTAGGGCTACCAGGATACACAATCGTATTAATGGTGTTTCAAACTGTTTTAGGACTACTGTGATGGCTATATTGAAGCTTTTGATAGAAATTTTTCCTTGTCATTGGTGACCCGTTTTTTTAATGCTGTTTTAAAGTTGTTTATAGTTTTGAAGGTATATCTGGGATTTAGATTTTAACCCATTTTTCCATGTATTACCTCTTTTGAGCATTAGACAGCATGTGGACTTAGATAGCCATGGTTCAAAATGGGATATTATTCTGATTTTCCTATGGGGAGCAAGGGAGTGAAGAATATCAAGGAATTTAGTGTTGAACTTGTGTATGGCTTAATCAAGGGATAGGTGTAGAATGAAAGACCAATTTATGGAGGAGAGTCTATTATTGAGCACTACAGGGTCAAAGTTAGAGAGAGTGTGGCAGTCTTTATATTTGTGAAATTTACAGTGTAGTGGGGAATATCCATGAATACAAATGGGAGAGTGGTCACTTAAAGAATCAGACAGAGTTTTGGCGGTGTGGTATAGGCTAGGAATGGTGACAAGGATCCAGTCCAGAACAGAGCTAGAGTAGGTCGGTTTGCTACAGTCTGTAGGTGGGTAAGTAAAGGTAGGAGAAAAAAGTAGTGGGAGGTAATGTAGTATAATAAGAGGACAGGTTTGTGAGTAGAAGAAGTAGAGTAGTGGAGGTAAGGATGAACAGCGTTTTGAGGGTGGGGACAGAGTATGAGAGGAGGTAGCTAAGGATAGGGAGCAGGTAGAGAAGAGAGAGAAACTACTGTGTGAAGGCAGAGGAGAAGTATGATAACTAGACTAGTTTCATAAAGGAGTTAAGACATTATGATGTCTGGTGGGGTGGAGTTTATTTCAAATGTGAGGAGGAGGAGTTGTGAAAGTAGGAAAAAGGAGTGAGGATGTTTGTGTGTGGGTGTGAGGGGTTCTAGTGGAGTGGAAGGTGTAAGATGGGGAAAGTGCTTGTAGTTATAGTTCAATGGGTGTATTGTTTCGGTGGTGGTGTGGCAAGGTAGATGATAGAGAGATATGATTTAGGGAGTTTACGGGAAGGGGATGTGTGGAAGTGGAGGGGAATAGTGTGGTTAAAGTATAAATGAAGTGGTAGTGGGGGTGAGTGGGTTTGTGGGTAGGGTAGGGTGGAGTAGAGCGAGCCTGACTAGAGTGGGTTGCACCAAAACAAAAATGGCCTTTGGAAGCCAGGCTCGTCTGGTCAGTACCAATATTTATAATAGGAGTGGAAAAAATTAGGATAAAAGACCCACCTCACGACTGCTTGAAATTTAATAGGGAAACTGGAGTAGTAGGTCAGATAGCTAGTCTAAACCCTG
Source organism: Protopterus annectens (assembly GCF_019279795.1). Taxonomy (NCBI): domain Eukaryota; kingdom Metazoa; phylum Chordata; order Ceratodontiformes; family Protopteridae; genus Protopterus; species Protopterus annectens. The sequence goes on from NC_056743.1 coordinate 612,045,672, forward strand.
TGCTACTGGTTTTGACTGCTTGTTAAATGCAGGGGGGACCTAACCTAATGAGACTTAGTCAGTGTGCATGCCGCTAAGCTACCACTCTGAGTTTATAACAGTAAAATAATTACAAAAACTGTAGAGTAGTATGGGGTCACATACATAGAGTAGAATCTCAGAGGTAAGCTGGTATGGGGGACACTTTCTTTCTGTAGGGAGGAATTATTCTTTGCAGACAAATAACGCTCTCATTTGCAGAGTAAAGGTACAACTATAAGAGGAAAAAAAGAATGTATGATGCAATCATGGTAGTAGGTGATGAGTATAGGTGGGATGGCTGTTACATACATAGACCCAAAGGGTAGCAAGATGCAGTGAAAACAGTGAAACTGAAAACTGATTAATACAGTAACATTGTCTACAATTCAAAAAGAAACAGTCTTAGCAGATTCCTCAGACAATCTAGCTGCTTAGAGGTATCAACACATCAAATTTGTTAACATCCTGTTAATTTAGGTAATACAGTGTAATTTTTCTGCAAGCACAATGCCACATCACATTTATAGTCCTGTATACAGGCAGACTAGGACAACTAGATCAGCTCCAGTCTGCCAAGCATAACCATGGAATGCCAAACGTTAACTGCTGTAATACAAGTTTCTTAGTCACCCGTACAGTACTGAAGGTAGAATTACAGAGTCTACTGTCATTCAACAGATATGCAGAGTACAAAAAATATTTCTTGCGAATACATACAAGTAGCTTATAGTAGTAGTGAAAAGAAAAAAACTAAAAGCAGCCTTTCAGTGGTAACTCAGCTCAAGTACACTGTATTTCCTTAATTACTGCAGCTGACAGATCGTATTGAAAAGAGATTATACATTCAATAGAGGCATGAACTGTCCAGTGCAGACTATATGAACAGAAAAGGCAAAACACTTACATGGTGAGCAAACCACTCCTAGCCACTAGGGTGAACCTAACTGGGCAATAGAAGTTTTTAAAACTGGCACCCATTGATTCTAGGTCATTTTAAAGCCTTAGGTCTTACTCTTGGAATGGGGGAGGGGCCACAAGCCAGTGCAGTGCTAGGTTTTGAAAAAAGGGGAACGAGTGTGTAGTAATGGTTGTATAGAGAAACTAATTACATGGTGATGCACCAGGCAGGCCTGTCCGAGCCGCCACAAAACAAAAAATCTGTGGAAGACAGGATCCTCAGGTCAGTGCCAGTATTTGAACCAGGAGTATAAAAAAATTAGGATAAGAGACCCGCCTCATGATTGCTTGAAATTTAATAGGGGAACTGGAGTAATAGTTTAGATGTATGGATGTCACAAGGTTAAAATCTACACAAATAAACATAGCTTTCCAACATCTAAGGTTAGATCATCTTGTACAGCAATCTACAAGACACAGCTTTAACTCTGGTAATACACTCCACATTAGATGTTATAAAAATATAAAACATGAAACATGCTGATATTTATGTATAAACCATGGTTAATTATTTATTTTATTTATTTATTTATTTATTGACATTTGTTAACTGGGTTTGTCCAACTGGGCTTGTGGCCCATTTTCAGTGGATACCCGAGGAGAAAAGCTCCAGTAGTACATTTTAACAAGTACAATTTTAAACAATATTGATATAATAGCAGTTATAGCAAAAAGATTCACATATGTTGGGTTACATGCATAAAGTTAAAGTTGCATTAAAAAGAAGCTAAGTAACAATTTTACATTGATATAGTTCAATAGGTCAACAATAAAAACATTTTTGTTTGTATAAAATTATGCAAATGCATAGTAGACACATTGGAGAGAGAGGTGTAATGAGGTACTAAGTATGGTCCTTTTGAGGGTACATGAAGGGAAGGAAGACTGGGTAGGGTCATGGCAAGGGCAGGTTCTGGAATTGAGAAAATAAGCTTTTAGTTCATTTTTTAAAGTGTGAGGTGTGGGAGATTGAACGTAAGTCAAGGGGAGGTTTGTTCCAAGCATGGGCAAGGGAGTGTTTGTAGAGTAGTTTGGCTACTGACCTTTTTGGGTGGTAGATATCAAGTAATTGTTGGTTAGAAGTACAGAGGGTCCAGAATGGGATGTAGATGGAGACTAAGGAAGATAGAGATGGACAGAAGGAGGGTTTATAAAGAATAGAGTGCAGCATATGAAATTGATAAGATAGCAGAAATTGGGGAAGTTCAAGCCATTGAAGAGAGTTTAAAGAAATGCAGTGGTGTGAGTTGTATGGGGAGTTAGTAATGAATCTGGCTATTTTATGGTAAGTCTGTTGGAGTTTGTTTAAAGTGGAGGCCTGGATATTGGTAAGAACTGGGGCGGCGTATAAGAGGGAGGGGAGGAGGAGTGCCTGGCCCAGGGTAAGTCTAGATTCAGGGGTTAGGGATTTTTTGTTCTGATACAGCAGACCTAGTTTCTGGTTTGTTTTTTTATATATTGGAGTATGTGTAGGTTGAACTTTAGTTCGTCATCGATAATGACCCCTAGGAATTTTGTGTGGGTGTCAGTTTGGACAGTTGTATTGTTAGAAGATGTAATAAAAAAGGAGGTTTTGTGGTGAGAAAGAGAACGGGGAAGGAAAAGTAGGAGTTTAGTCTTTTAATATAATATTTCTAAATATCCTTCCAGATCAAGCACCATTAAGAATCAAAAGAGTTAAAAACAAATCAGCCACTTGGTTAAGAAAAAAAAATCGTTCAAATAAAACTCAGAAATCACAGACACAAACCAAGTCTCAAACATTCCTGCAACAATATAGACAGTTAAGGAACCATAGCAAATAATTTATAAAACAGGACAAAAAGCATGCATATAAATTCATAGGTTCTTAGGTGTGTACTAGGCTAATGGCCCTGGAGCCTTTACAAGCCTAGCCACAGGATTACTCTGGCATACTGCCACCCGACCTTAGTTCCCAGTGCCTCTGTTGAGTAAACCAAAGCATTGCTTCACAGTTTAACTCTTAGTTTATAAATACAGTAACCTCCCTTCTGCAAAACAAAATTGCTATAAATCCAACCATCCCACTCCATTCATTGAAGACACAACAGATCTTCACACTCACTCTTTTGCCAACATCTACAATTAAAAATACCTACGCACCCTTAAGATACAACCACAGGCCCTGACCAAATTCCACCGGAATACCTCAGATTTACTCCAGATAGCCTTGCATATCCTGTCTCAATTCTAATAGACCACTCTTTACAAAAAATATGTCCCCATCTTATGGAAAAAATCCTACATAATATCCCTCCATAAAGGTGGATCATCAGCTGAGCTCACAAACTATTGACCAATCACCATTCCCTCACCATTATCCAAAATCTTGGAAAGTTGTATTCACCCTTAAGTTAATATATATATTATGTCCTCATCACCTCCTTTCTCCCTCACAGCATGGCATCAGGCTCAACCACAGTATAACCGCATTCCTTTTATGGTTCACAGATATAAGAAATCATGATAGAAATTCAGGTCTTTTAACCTCAGCCTGATTTCTGGATCTGTCCAAGGCATGCAACGCAGTCAAAAATCAGATTCCCCTAATTAAACTCTCTCCCTTTAGCTATCACTCTCCTTGTTAACTGGTTTCTGAGTTGCCTCACTATGCAATGACATGGAAAGATGATGTCTACTCTTTACTTCCTATGTCTGTCAGAGACTCAAAAGGCTCCACCCTAGGACCACTATTGTTTAACTTATTTATCAACCACCTAAACACACTAGTCAAAGAGGCCGTCACAGTTCAATATCCCAATAACGCCACTGTAATATGTACTGACGGGGAACTACTCATGCTTCAAATGCTCACACAGAAATCCTTCTCCTCTCTAGGAGCTTGGCTTAACAACTCACAACTCCTCCTGAATCCAAAATAAATAACTAAATAAATTACTACTGCTCACCCACAACCGTCACTCTCCTCTCAAAAAACTACCATTAATACACTGTCATCTAACAAGACCAATATAGAACTGATATCGCATACCAAACTACTGGGTGTGATTAAAGACGACCACTTGAAATTTGATTTCCACTGTCAGTAAGCTATAAAGAAGATGCAGCAAAACCTAGGCCGCCTCTGTAGAGTACCTCACTGACTCTGCTAGACAAAACATAGCCGTTTCTTTTTTACTACCAACCTTTTTATATACCTCTCTTATTCTAACCAACCTCAGCTTCTTTCTATCAGCAGTAAAGAACAATGATAAACTAAAATAGTGAAATTCACAGCCAACCAATAATATATCACATCACTGCCTCTCTCTAAAACAAACAAACTGGCTTGAACTAAATAATTCTTTGTTGTTCTCACAATTAATTAAAACCTTCAAACTACTGCACAATCCTGAAAAAGTCCCATCTCCTCCCACCATCATTCAACCTAACACTACTAAAAGATCACTATACTTCATTGAAAATCATTACTCTCTATAACTAAACCTAACAATAATGCAGGAATCCCCCTGAATTCATACTGCTTTGCTAATAGCTGCAGTACCATCCCACTCTACTTAAGAACAGTCTACGGCCTAAAATACTTTAAATACCAACTGAAGCAACACCCAATAGATAACTGGCTATGCACCAGCACCATCTATGGTTAAACTCATACTAATACAACAATATGCATAACTCTCTTCTGCACAAAATTGAATGTACTATTATTATAACTATACTCTCCTCTATCATCTCATCTCCTTTATCTTCCTTGTACTTTCCTTCTTTGTGTGCTCTAACTTTTTGTCTTAAAACATGATGTAACTGATGTAGAGGACGTATGAATAATGGAACTGTTGCTCATGAATGAAACTGACTACAAATAATGAAACAACACAAATGATGTCCATGATGTCTGTATAATGAAGCTTTTCTCCCCAAGCCTTTGTTAAAAAAGTGCGTTACTCAGTCAGATTTCCCCCAGTAAACAAATGCCGGTAAATAAATAAATAAATATATAGATGTCTTAAAATCACTGTGGTACTAAACAGCTTAAGTGAGCATTGCCATTTTAACTCATTGTGGTCTTTTAAGTCTATAACAGAACTTCCACAATTAATTTGTGACGGAGTCATGAACAGTACCTTCTGACTTCAGACCAACTTCTCCTGTTTTTTTTTATATTACCACTTTATTTTTATTCTTATTCTTATGCAATCTTAGTATTGCAGATCGCTATCTTTGATTCTCATCTCTATCTCACGTAATCCCAAACACTCACTAGTCCTACCACTCTTCACTCTGCCTAACTCTTACATATCTTTGCACCTAACTTTGTAACTTCTTTGGTGCTCCATCTCATCACAAGTAAATATAGGGTTGCCACCTTTTCAAATGCCCAAAGTGGGACATTTTTGGTACAAACATCAGAATTTATTTTGCATTTATTCAAAGGTGCTAATAGCTTGTCCATTAGCATAATTTCGAGAAGCCCAGAAAGGTATATGTTCAAAAGCACAAAGGCAATGGACAAAGTTACAAAAACTGGCATAAGGTTTTGGCATATTTGCATGAGTGTATGTTTGTGCTTGTTTGCAAAACCCTTCACTGGTATGTGCTAATATGGCAAAGGGCTTTATTTGATCAGAATATCACAGAGAATTGGAAAGTATTTGCACAAGAGTATGATATTTTTATACAAGCAGTTTATACAGATAGAGATGCATGCACCAGGGCATTCATTTTGCTAAACCTAGCTGAGTCAGAGGCCATAAAAAGAGAGTGTTCATTTGTGTATGCACCTGCAGTATACAAAGGAGAAGGTGAAATCCATCATATTGTTGTACAGGCTGAATCAAGGGAGGACCCCGAGTGTTTGAAGCACAAGTTCAGAGAAATGTGTAACCCCCAGACAAATATTACATTAGAGAGGCATTTGTTTTACATGAGAGATCAGAAGCAAGGGGAACCATTTGCAGCTTATATAACTGACCTGAGACACAGAGCTAAAATGTGTCAGTTTGGTGACTTAACTGGCTGTGCAACACCACAGGAGCAGTTGGTCTGAAGTCAAAAATATACTTGATAAAGGACAGGCTTGTGTGTGGTATTAACAGTGCTGCTGTGAGAAAGATTTTGCTTCGTGATAGTGATTTAATGTGGGGCAAAGCCATAGAGATTTGTCTAATCCATGAAGTGACAGAAAAACACACAAGTATGCTTACGAGTAACAAGAGCATGGTTTCACTTGGCTCCAGAGCAAATGTAGATAGCATGCAACACGTTGGCAAACAAAAGCAGGCCCAAGCACATGGCAGCTACAGGGTTTAAAGGGAAGACATGCAGTTTTCCAGTAAGTTCTAAAAAGGGAGCTTGCACCAGCTCAGTGCAATACAAGCATGAATCAGCAAAACCCGAGTCTAGCTTTATTGTAAACTGTTGCAACTGTAGTGCAAATCATGGGTCTAAAAGAGAGATGTTCTTAGCATTTGGTCAGCAATGTCACAGGTGTAATAAATGGAAGCATTTCCAAAAGTTCTGCAAGCCAAGTAAGCCTCACAAATTTGTAAAGAAAGGTCTCAACAAAATAGCAAGTTGATCAAGCAGAGCTGAAGTAGTCAGCTTTCTATGTAGATGGTGTATCAGTACTTGAGAGAGTTGAGGCAGTGAATTTATTAACAAGGAGCAAAGTGTTTTGTACTGTCTGGATTAATGGAAGATCCACAGAGCGTAAGTAGACACTGGTTCAAAGTGTAATGTTATAACAGCAGATACATTTGCTAAAGTGAGAACTAATGAACAACTCAGTGTAGCTAGTAGTGGAGACTTGTTGCTTATGGAGGTGAAGAAATTCATACTGAAGGTTCAGTGATACTTTCATGTTATTTGGCCAAGAACTGTTACAACTTGTTATTCTATGTAGTCCGAAGACCAGTGCAATCTTTACTGGGTCTCAAAGATAGTGTAAGAATGAATCTGCTTTCTTTCGCTAAAGAAGTTCATCATATAAGTGCATTACTGAGTTCAAAATTTTCTGAAACCATTTCTCAGAGTATGCTGATGTTTTTGATAAGTTGGGCAAACTTCAAGTTCTGTGTTCCATGAAGTTAGACCCAGAAGTCACTCCAGTAGTCAGACCAGCAAGAAGAGTTCCGATAGCTATGTAGGACAAAGTTAAGGCTCAGCTGGATAAAATGGTGCAACAAAGTATGATTTGTCCAGTCACAGAACCAACTCAATTGGTGTCGTCCATGATAGCAGCTCACAAAAAAAGGTTCAGACAAAATCAGAATATGTATTGACTGAAGAAATCTGAAGAAAGCATTAAAGAGACTGTATCATCCAATGCATACAGTTGAAGAGGTTGCGGCCTTAATACCAAATGCCACTTTTTTCTCTGTCTTGGATCAAAGAGTTCATTTTGGCAAGTGATGCTGGATCGCAAATCTTCCTTTTTAACTACTTTTGGTACTCCATATGGCAGATACAGATTCCTAAGGATGCCATTTGGAATAAATTCTACAAGTGAAGTCTTTCAGCATGCAATGGAGGAAATTATTTTGGGTTATACTTGTGCCATAATAGTAGATGATTTATTTATTGGAGGCAATGGTGAATCAGAGTATGACAGAAACCTCAAGAAAGTTCTAGACAGAGCACATGAAGTAAACATGAAGCTCAATCCTCTAAAGTGCAAATTCAGACTTCCAGAAATTACCTATGTAGGCCATTTGTTTATGAGTGCAGGCTTGAGACAAGACCCAACCAAGCAAACAGCTATTCTAGAGATGTCAGCACCCGATAATGTATAAGGTCTACACCATTTTCTAGTCATGGTCAATTATTTAGGCAATTTTATACCAGACTTCAGTGAGTTGACAGCTAATGAGCAAAAATGTTGCATGGTCATGGTTAGAAAAACACCAGAAGGCATTTGAAGACCTTAAGCAGAAATTTGCTACCCCATCTACATTAAGATACTATGATGTGAACAATCCAGTTACCCTTTCCTGTGATGTTTCAACATTTCGTCTTGGTACAGTTATACTTCAAGAGGGCAGACCAGTAGCCTATTCATCTAGAACATTAACTCAAACTGAGATGCAGTATGCTCAACTTGAGAAGGAGCTTTTGGCAATAGTATTTGCATGTTCCAAGTTTCATGAGTATATTTATGGTCAAGCTACTCAGATTGAAACTGACCACCAACCTCTAGTTACTATTCTCAAGAAGCCTATGTATTCCACTTCATGGAGATTACAAAGACTGATGCTCAAATTACAAAAGTACAATTTTAAAATGGTCTACACAAAAGGTAAATTGCTTTATCTGGTTGATACCTTATACAGATCACCCAGAAATACTACAGAACAGCTTGACACAAAGACTTTTTACTTTGATTTGATGTCAGTGCACAATCTTTCTACCATTAGACTATATAAGTTGAGAGATCACACTCAGACTGATCCAATTTTACAGAAGCTTAATCACTACATTAATGTCGGATGGCCGTCAAAGCAATCTAGTGTAACACTTGAAGTGCAAACCTATTTTCCTTACAGAGATTAATTGTTGATGAAAAATGGCATTATTTTTAAAGGTCCTAAAGATGTTGTTTCTTCCTCCTTACAACAAGAGTATATCCAGATTTTGCATCCTGGTCACCCAGGATCTGCATCCACTAACAGAAGAGCGAGAAAATTAGTAGTTTGGACTTCATTACCAAAAGACATTGATAAAGCACTTTCATCTTGTTCAATGTGCAATAGCACTAGACAGCATTTGCAAAGAGAAGAACTTCAGCTAAGTCCAGTTCCTGAACTACCTTGGTCAACAGTTGCAGTTAATATCTTTGAGTGGAACAATCAACCCTTCTTAGTTTTGGTAGACTCTTATTCGGTTTGGTTTGAGATTGATCTTCTACCTAATCTAACATCCACTGCTGTTATTACTAAGTTGAAATGTCATTTCTCAGCTCTTGGTAGTACACACAAAGTTCTTTCTGACAATGGTACTCAATTTACTAGCCAGTTGTTTCAGAAATTTACAAAAGAATGGGACTTTGTACATGTCACTAGTAGTCCTGAATATCCTCAGTCAAATGGTCTAGCTGATTGTGCAGTGCAGAGTGCAAAACAACTTCTGAAAGGTTAAAGCATAACAATACTGATGTTTAAACTGCTGTGAATAAAGAACGTTCCCTTTATGCCGTGAGTTGGAGCCATTGTCCTTATTCAATACGTTGGATGTCTTGGAAGATACGTAACTAAGTCGTAGTTGAAGCAGAGTTGTGTTTCCTTTACTGGTGGAAAGCTGATAGATGTATTTTTTCTTCCCATGAAACGGAGAAGTTATTTTTCGCTAACTAACTGATACAGAGTGTGGCTGACGATTTGGACAGTTAGCGTTCCTGCACGGAGGTTGGTGTTTGTGATAACAATACCAGTGTTCTTGAATTTGCTTAATCTCAAAAACATACCTCGTGACAATATTCTTGGCTCACCTGCTCAAAGACTACTTTCCAGGCAAACTAGACCTATGCTACCCATTACTTCCAGTTTATTGCAGCTTAAACCTAAGAACAATAGAACCATCAAGGTTCAATTGGTTAACAGTGTAATATCCAGAAATCCAGTTATGACAAATTCAGCAGATTACTTCACTGGTTGGGGGAAGGAGAGATGGTACAAATCCAGACAAAGAAAGGTTTTGATCGAGTTGGACAGATTATAGGCATTTGTGTCAAACCAAAATCCTACCTGGTAGACTCTGAGGGTGTGGAATATAGGATGACCCATAGACATCTACTTCCTGTACCAGAATCATCATCACCATCATCACAACATTGTTTCTGTGATGCAGACTTCAAATCTAAGAATGAATCAGACACTGTTTCCATACCAGAATGTGTTCAAAAGTCTGATTCCATTTCAGAAAATGTTCCAAACATTCCACAAGTCAAACATTTTGCAGAGACAGTTCCAGTTGCTAAATCTAATTCACAGTTTTACGTCACATGATATGGAAGAGTATGAAAGCCTGGTAACATGGACTTGATTGTGTATATATATATATATATATATATATATATATATATATATATATATATATATATGTGTGTGTGTGTGTGTGTGTGTGTGTGTGTACTTAGTATTGTATAATACATAACAAGAATTAACTGTGAATTCTGCATGCTAAATAGACTCAAAGCATTGTATGATCTATTTCTCAAAGAGGGAGGATGCAGATCAGAGTGTAAGTGAAGTGTGCTGTATCTTTAAGAAGCATGTCAAGGCTGTATGAGCACGTGTAATTTCCAGACACGTGCAATTCCTAGTGCCATTTTGTAAGAGTAGCAAGAGTGAGAGCATGCATGATCACAGTTGCTAGTTTGTATACAAGTTACTTAAGTTAAAGTCAGTAATCTTCTATAGTGATATGCTTGTATAAAATAAAGCTGCTTGAACAGAACCCACAAAGACTGTTCTGTTGTGTCCAAAGTAGGAGAGCGATACACATCTATTTAGTAGCATACCTACTTTTTAATTTAAATGCATTATTATTACCTTTCCTCACTACCACCCGAGAATAAAGTAAAAAATAAAAAATTAGCATAATAAAATCATTTCATTTTCTCGACTATTCTTCAACAATTAAACTATGTGGTGATATACACCCTAACCCAGGCCACCCTTCCAGTTCCACAAAAACTAAGAACCAAGACACAAATCCATAAGTAAAAACAATGAATATCAGGTCCAATGAAGGCAATGTAGCCAAAGGTGTGCAGGAAAAATAGGCTTAATAAATCGTGAAAAGAACAAACAGGATTAAACGCTTTTGTCTGACAACTTACAAAGACTTCTTCAGAATCAGTACGACATCTAACAAGAACTCTTTAAGTCTCCCACCCGCAAAGTCACATGAGCATTCCCCTCCAATTAAATCTGAAGTCCAATAAAAGTTGCAATTAATGGAAATGTGGATTCTTGATTAGATTCTGGTCTCTGATCCTTGCAACTACACTCCATCAGGAATCCTTGAATTCATCAGTGATCGCTGTCCTGTCAGACGTACAGTATTACTCACCACAACAAAGAATAAGTATAAAAATACTAGTAATTTCTTAACATGTATCTCTGAATCATTTAGCCATTCTAGACTTGTTTAACTGGATTATTGTAAAAGCCTTGCTGCTAGATGAGGCAGTAGAAAGATTCTATTCAACTTTTTAAGCATCTTAAACAGCTGTGCACCACTGCATAGAAAAAGAGTAAAATCTAGCTTTGTCCCCTGGCTTACTAATCACAATAGAAGTCTTATTCAGAAAACCGAGATAAGACATGGAAAGAGTGGCAGAAACTTAAAACTTCATGAAACCTAGAGCAATTTAAAGAACTTTGTAAACTTCACAAAAAGCAAGCCAGCCTTCATAAGGAGCAATACAATTCTAATTTACAAAACAATCATCAATATAGTCCTAAAAGTTTCCATTTAGACAGTAAACACAGTTTATACCTAACAATGTCCTTAACTCCTGTCTCCCTATAAAAACAGCCATGAAGGTTAGCTCATAAATGATTGATAGCATAGTTGCTTTCACCAATGAATTGTTTCCTGACTCCCCTGACTCATGTCTATGCATATTCACTAATAACCTCATCCTCATACTGAAACCCGTCACTACATCCTTCATTATAATATATATGTCACTCAGTCTTAAGCCATGTTTACCCTCTGCCAATAATCTTCCAACAGAATACCTCAAAATTGCAGTTAATCCCACTGTATATCCAGTCTCCATCCTTATAAATAGGTAAGTTCAGGAATCCTATATTCCTACAATCTTGAAAAATGTATTATTATCCCTCTACAGAAAGGTGGCCCTTTTACTGACAAATCTAATTTCAGACCCATTGCCATCTTATTCCCATTTTCAACATATTGGAAAAATGTGTCCATATGCCACTACTCCAGCATCTCTTAAAGAAAGAGTTGCTAATCAATACTCAGCAAGGTTTTAGACCTGTCCATAGCACAACAATGTCCCTCCTAACTTTTACAGACAAAATAAATAAAGATAGGGGTAGAGGTAATCTTGCATTTTCCTTTTTCCTATACTTATCAAAAGCTATTGACAGATTGTCAGATGGAATTCTTCATTTTCCTTTTAAATACTCATCAGTATAGGTGTTCCTCAAAGTTCTATCCATGCTCCTCTTCCTTTTGCTATCTTCATGAACAATCATAATTCTGTGCAACAAGCATCCCTTGTACAGTATGCAGTTGATTTCTCAGTTATCTGCCTCTCAGAGAATCGGGAAAACTTAGAAAAGATTACATGCCATTAACTCTATTGAAAACTCTCTTTGTAACCATCAACTCTGCTTTAATCCAAAGAAAACCAAACTTTTATTTTTCTCCAAATCACTTGTCCATGAGAAACATTATTTTAAACTCACATCCCTAAACAAGACATGTATTGAAGTAGTGTCCCAAGCAAAACTGCTGTGGTTTAGAATAGATGAGAGCCCCAAATATACCTTCCCATACAGATCAAAGTAACAAAACATACCTAAAAAAACTAGGAATGCTATGCAGAGCCAAAGCATTCTTTACTGCATCCACCAGAGTCACACTTACCACTAAATACCTACTCCCCTATTATATGGATCTCCCATCTTAACTAACCTTCAGACAACCCCAAAATCTAAACTATATAACTATTACAGCAAGGTAACTAGATTTGTAGATAATACAAGTCGTTGAACACATCACTGCTCTGCTCTAAAATCTCTAAACTGGCTTGAATTATCTCACCAGCTAAATTATACACAGCTTCTCTTAACACACAAGTTTATATTTAATTTCACGTCATGCCCAGTTATAAGTACAGTTCTCCACTCTACCTCCTAAATCATCACCTTTGATATTCTGACAAAAATCTACTTGACTTCTATAAGCACTACAAAACTGTGGACACAGTCTTTACTCACATTGTGTAGTAAAAGTTTGGAATACAATCACTTTACCAATTAGTGCAATTTATAACATTCATTTATTTAAGCAGAAGCTAAAAGAATTCCTCACATACTCGTGGACTGGCACATACTGCTCTCCTGGCTAATAATTTTAGCTCCTACTCCTCTAATGCTTATATACACCCTATATGTCTCCCTTTCTTTGTTTTTATTTCCTCTACTCTAAATCTTGCTTTTATTCTTTATTTCTCCTGTCTCCCATATCTACTTCACTTACATTCTCTATTTCCTTATCCACTATTTGAATGTTCCACTCTGACAATTACTTTAAAATTGAGTAAGAAACTCACTCAGTTAAAATATACCAAGTTGTTACAGTGCTACATGATATTGTGAATGGTATTCATAGTCCAAGATTTCACACCTATGTAGAAGTTATCTGCGAAGAATGCCAGTATGGGTTTAAGTAAATAAGTTACCGCAGGTTATTCATGCTGAATGAGAAAAACATGCCTACTTATGACAAAAGTGTAAATTACTTAAAGTTAAGTGTGAAGTATATATGAAGCACTACATGGCAGCCATAGGCTTTGGATTGCATCATATGTGTCTGGACATTGTGGACGAACATGGTTATGCAGTCACACTTGAAATACTTAAAGCAAGTGGCAGACTGTATAGCTTTTATTATTATTTATTTTTAAATTACGGGGTTTAAAATGTTTTATATAGAATGGAAAGAAGGAGACAGAAAAAAACTGAAAAAAAGTGGAGACACAACAGAGAGGGATACACTGTACAAAGACATCAAGTGGTTTGTACTGGAGGAGGTAGGAGAGGAGGTGCATGATGTTTTTGTCAGGGATAGACTCCCACATTGTTTCATTTTTTGGGGGGTTTATATAAGATGGTAGCATGCGTGGGAAATAGATAAGTGGGTACAGGAGAAAAGATAAGGGACAAATGGGTAACAAGGAGTGGTGCCAGCAAGAGCCCCCCGTCTGCAGAGGCTCAAACATTTCTTTGACAGATGGTGGTGCAGTGAAAGACCCCATTATTGAGGGTGTAGGGACATACAGTGGTGCTGTGGTCAGCACCAACTGGTGCAGTCTGCCCTGAACACGCTGAAGGGAAGCTTCAAGTGGATGAATCTACCTGTCCATTAACTGCCCCAGCATGTCCTTGTCAAAGTCCTGAAGCCCCCATTCAGTGAGGTATGCCAAGCTGCCATGTACCAGAGTATTTGCAGGACTGGTGACATTTCCCTGATCCTGCCAGAATACCTTTGCGTGGGCAGAGGGTGAAACTCCCTAATGTGGGAGGTACATATCTGAACTACTTCTGAGGAATCTGGATCTGTAAAAAAAATGAACAGAAATTTGAGAGAAAGAAAATAAAATAAAAAAGGAGAAAATAATGCATAATTTAAACAAGAAAAACAGGGAAAAAATGAGGAGAGACAAAAGAGAAAATACACACACAAAAAGTAACACATAAGTTTGCACAGCATTTAATTTCTTACTGTAAAACAGCTTTATTTCTATAAATATTGAAGTAAAACAGAATGTACAGGAAGTGCTGATGCATACATGGGGCTACTGATTTGGGAAGTGCTTGTGTGTTCTTAGATAGGCTGATATAAGAACTACTTATGCATACTTTGAAAGAGATTATATGGGAAGTCCTTAAGCATACTTGGGAATAAAGGATGCATTGCTATCAAGTTTGGTGAGGTTTACATTTTGAAGACTACTATACAAGCAAGAATTATCATTTTTGTGCACAATATGTGTTTGCAATACTGTACTGAAAAGATCCTTATAAAATCAGTTAAGACAGAATAATGCAGTTATTCACATTTGGTTTATCATACTTTATAATTATATACATTAATGAAACCAGTTAAAGAGAGAATACTGCACTAATACACTGACATATTTCCAACACTTGGCTGCAATAATATACTGAATACATAGTAGTGCTTTGATTAGCATCTGTTATAAATTATATCTTTATATACATATGCATGTGTGTGTGTGTGTGTGTGTGTGTGTGTGTGTGTGTGTGTATATATATATATATATATATATATATATATATATATATATATATATATATGTGTGTGTGTGTGTGTGTGTGTGTGTGTGTGTGTATGTATATGGAGAGAGAGAGGGAGAGAAATGAAATCCATTAGACATGAAACTATTTACTACTTTCATTATACTAACCAGTGGCTTCACCTACCCTATCTGTTGTCCTACCCTGCAGATGCTTGTTGTATCTGGTTTCATATCTCTTCTTTTAATATTGCTGATATCCCTAGTACTAATATGCAAGGCATTTCATTCACTGCTATATTTGCTTACAATGAGTTTGTTTAATTATGTATTAATATCTTCATACTATACCAATCTTACCTTTATTGAAGTTATAAATTGTTACACTTTTGGTGGAATGGTGTTTTAAAATATTATGCTTTGCATGTAACAGTCTGTTAATTTTGTGCAGGCACTAGGTACACACACAGACACACACACACACAGACACACAGACACACAGACACACACACACACACACACACACACACACACACACACACACACACACACACACACACACATAGAGAAAAATATAGCATTTCAAGGAAGTTTTCAATTACTTTGTTGTACAAAATTGTGTGATTTAATAGTTTTCTGCCTAATAATTCAAAGCATATAAGGGGATGATTTAAAAATGTATGCTGAAGTAATATTGAAATAATACAGAAGAGAAGTAATACAACTAGTCATTTCTAATGCAGCCATGGGCAACAGCATAGACTGGTGCCCTACAGGGAAAGAATTGAACAGACCAAATGCTTCTAATGTGGTGTGTAGTATCGTCAAAGGTAGGAGAATGCAGATCACAGATTATGTGCCATGATAGTGCTAGACAGTCAAATGTGTAACATATGGCTCTAGGTGATTCAGTCATATTGACTAATCTCACCAAAATGAGCATGGGTATTTACCGGTTATAAGTGGGTTAAGGAACCTGCCTATTCCGACCTACACCAGTGTCTCTTGCCAACTGTGGGAGTGGTATATTTCCCTCTTTTGGGGAGTGTGTGCCCACTTCAAAGCCCAGTAGCCTTGGGTGAAAAATATGATGGCTGGCTGGTATCCAGTTGTCCAGCTTGGGTTACCTGGGATAGCTCTGTTGAGTGAAAGCTGGATGTAAAACTAATCAACCTGCCAAACACAAACTAAGAATTGCTACACTCAATGTAGGGACACTGGCAGGATGAGGCTTGGAAGTGGATGAGATGATGGTAAGGAAGAGGCTGGACATCTCTGTATATCCAGGAGACAAGATGGAAGGGCAGTGCAGCAAAGCCACTTGGCTTGGGATCCAGAGTAACTACTCAGGAGGAAGACAGGCTAGAAATGGTGTGGGAATTTTGGTAAGGGAGAGGTTTCAGAAGACAGTGAGGGATGTCATCAGAATTAGTGACAGAATCATGGCAGTCAGACTCCAATGTAATGATAGAACAATATTCATAATCTCAGCCTATGCTCCATAGCAGGATTGTAATAGTAAGGAAAAGTTGATAATGGGTGACCTGCATGCACATATTGGGACAGACAGAACAGGCTATGAGGACTGACTGGTGGGGCAACAGAAATAAAGAAGAGGCCATTCTAGACTTCTGTCTGGCAAAAGGCTTGATGGTAGCCATCAAGTGGTTCAGAAAGAGAGACTGTCATAAGATCACATACAAAAGTGGCCAACATGCAACTCAGGTAGACTTCATCCTAGTAAGGAAAGGGTACTGTGATAGAATCAGTGATTGGAATGTTATCCCCAGTGAAATAGTCAGTCCACAGCATAAGCCACTAGTTGCCATAATCAGCTGCAAGTAGCAGTCAGAGAAGGCTTTCAGATCAACAGAAACCAGGTGAAGACCTGGAAGTTGAATGGATTGAAAGCACAACAGCTCAAGGAATTACTCAAGGCTCAAGCACCTCAAGGAGAAGAGGAAATAGGTGGAGTTGAAGAAGAATGGCAGCACCTCAAAACAGCATGTGTAATGGCTACAGAACAGATATGTGGTTGAGCCAGGTATGGAAGTAAGGTACGTAAGAAAAACTGGTGATGGAATGCAAAAGTCCAGGAAGTCATCAAATGAAAGGAGGATTGCAGGAAAAAGTGGGAGATAGAAAAGACAGACCAGGCTAGGAAGGAATACTGGTTGGCTAACAAACAGGCTAAGAGAGGAGTTGCAAATGCAAAGAAGAAGGCATCAGGGACACTTTACCAACTTCTGGAAAGTGACTCACTGGATGGCAGAAAGAACTCTATCAGGTTATGAGAGTCTATATTAGTTCATCGACAGCTTAGGTTGTCGAATCTGTAATGATCGACACCTAAGCGTCGAACTTCCAAAATTGCGAATGGCCACTTAAGCAAATTCTTTCCTTGGGAAAGAATTTAGTAGGCCGTCCGTGAAAAAAATTAACTTTTCAACCTAAATAAAGTGGGGGGCTGTGCCCCCCCACACGCACACCCCAACTAAATATACCTACTCCAAGATCGCTCCACATTGCCGAAAGGGTAAATCCCCGATAACGGCCAAGCAACTTCTTTCCTGAGGAAAGAATTTGCTTAAATGACCATTCACAATTTTGCAAGTTCAATGATTAGGTGTTGATCATTACAGATTCGACAACCTAAGCTGTCAATGAACTAATATAGACTCAGTTATGAGGCAAAGACATAGCCTACGATGAGAGAAGAGTAGGATCCCACCATACAAGAAGTAAGAACAGCACTTAGAAAAATGAAGTCAGGAAAAGCAGCAGGCTCAGATGAGGTCACATCAGATAAGATCCAGATGGTGGGAGAAATAGAGGAAAAATAGCTCCTATGTGTACTCATAGCAGTATGGAGAGAAAGGAGTATCGCTGGTGATTGGAGAATAATCGTATTAGAGCCATTGTTCAAGAACAAAGGGAACATTCACAATTGTTGACATTATAGAGTTATCAAGTTCCTATTACACTGCATGAAAGTTCTGGAGAGGATGACTGATAAATGAATACACAGAATATTTTAAGTAAGATGGGAAATGAGCAAGTAAGATTCAAATCAGGATGCAGCACAACTGACCTGATGTTTGCAGTGAGACAAATACTTGAGAAGAAGGTACAAATGAGGAAAGATTCCAACCGGGCATTCCTAGATTTGGAGAATGCATATAATAAGTCCCAAGAAAGCTGGTCTGGGCAGTCCTATGGTGTTTCAAAGTCCCAGAAGCATAGTTAGAACTAGTACAAGCTATGTGCAGGAATCCAATGACTCAAGTATGAGCAGCATTAAGTCTTACAGAGGGTTTCCCAGTAGGAGAGGGTTTAGCTCTGATTGCTAGTGATGGGCTACATTGGCAAACAGGTTACAAGGGGACAGATGAACAATGTTGCTGTATGCAGATTATGTGGCATTACAGGCAGAATCTAAGCAAGAACTTCAGCAAAATGTAGGGGAATGGAATGCAAAACTGAAAGTACTTGGGATGAATCTGATTATAGGTAGTCAGTTGTAATGGCAGCAAATGGGGGAAAACAGAAGAAGCTGAGAATTGAGATACCAGAGAAAATAGTGTAATGGGTTAACAGTTTCAAGTTTCTGGGATGGGTGGCTCAGTAGAAGGGATGGCTGAATGAGGAAGTCAAAGCTAGAATTAGAGGGGATTTAGCCAACTGGCACAGAGTGTCAGAGGTAGTGTATGACAGAAGAATGCCAAAGAAGCTTAAAAACAAGGTGTACAAAATAGTGGTGTGACCAATACTACTGTATGGTACAGAAACTTGGGAAATAAAAGACAGAGCTGATGAGGAAGCTAGAGGTGATGGAGATGAAATGCCTGAGGCAGGTGCTAGGATATACACTGTAGGACAGATGAAGGAATGAAGACAAAAGAACAGAAGCCAAAGTAGCTCAAATTGCAGAAAATGTCAAAGAGAACAGATTACAATAGTTCAGGCACATGTGCAGGAAAACAGAAGACAATCTGGTGAAGAAGATTTGGGGCAAACAGGAAGAAGTTGAGAAGGTGTCCAGCAAAGTGGTGGATGGATTGTGTGAGATAAGTCCTGCAACAATCAAGCATCACTATTGAAGGAGGCAGGAGAGTGGCATTAAATAGGAAGAGATGGTGGCAAGTGACACAACACCCTGACCCTGTGCTGAAAATAGGAAAAAAGGGGCTGATGATGATGATAATCTCTAACTAAAGTATATGCTGGACATTCACTTGATTCTGCCACCCTCACCACATCCCCTAACCATAACTCTGACTAGTGCATGGTGCTTAACTGAGACCTCAGCCATTTTGTATGTGTAGTTAATATTGTGGAAGGAATGACTGTATTATACAAGTATTATACTCATAAATATTTTTCTAACCTCCACAAACAAAATCCTTAATGAACAAAACTGTCTGCATGTACTTAAACTATTATCTAAGGTAGTACAGTGCTAAATGAAAATATGTGAAAATGCAAATATATATATATATATATATATATATATATATATATGTGTGTGTGTGTGTGTGTGTGTGTGTGTGTGTGTGTGTATGGGTCTACTTTGATTCACTGAAAACTCATTTCACTGAATTTCAATTCACCCTCAAAAAAATTGCTGTGTTTTCATTGATTTGAACATTTAACGAGTTGGTGTGAGTGTTCTGAAATTCAGCAAAATGAGTTTTCAATGAATCAAAGTAGACTCATATATATATATATATATATATATATATATATATATATATATATATATATATGTGTGTGTGTGTGTGTGTGTGTGTGTGTGTGTGTGTGTGTGTGTGTGTGTATAAAACCAAGCATACAAGCAGTATAAGATCATAATTTTTCTTTATATTACTTACAATTACTAATGCTGCTGTGCATTGCCTTAACTACCTTTTTTATTACACCTGAATGCCATTTACACATGGCTCATGAAGTAGAACATTAGTTTTTTTTTTCAGAAATAAATATTTGTATGAGTGAGAGTATTAACTTTTAATAAACAGGTGATGTGCCAGATGATGTTAGATGGCACAGATTATACTTCATGGTTGTGCAAACTCTTCTGTATATGATTCCATTTTGCTTTTTTCTAAACATATTTTGCTTTGAGCATATCTGAGGCTACCCATGTTTCCTCAGCATTCTGGGAAGTGCTGAAGTCCTACTGTGAACTCTGCAACCATCCCCAGTGTGCACACTTTAAATTAAGGGTGTGCTCATGATCAGTTGAGAACTTACATGCACTTTCGCAGATTACTGCAGTTCATAAAGATCAATATAAAATCACCCAATTTGCATACAAAATGCAAAAATATACCTGAATTAACATTAATTAATATAAAACTGTCCTATTAACCTGCGATTGCTCCAGGTAGGTGTCAAATGACTTAGGAAACCACTAACTTTTTTAAAGAAACAAAAAATAACAGAAATATTCTAAATGAATATGAAACACTTCAAAATGATGTGAAATTAATGAGGTCACTTCAAGAAATGTATGCATTACTGAAATGATAGATATATTACAATGGCTTTAGTGAATACTGTAAAGGTGTAATTTGTAAATGGAAATTCATTACAGCAGTAGTGGAAATGAGAAGTGATAAGAGAGAAAATGATCTACTTTGGTGTCATGTAGTGATTGTGCATATATGGCACAAATGCATGTTTTAGTGGTACTGCTCACCGCATGAATCAGAAGGGGTCCTAATTACAAAATGAGTTCAGTCTATTGCAATGAGTTCAACAGGGAAACATGACACCCTATAAAGAACACATAGTCATGGCTCCTGAGGTGACACCAGGAAATAAATGTACTGATCAAGAGTACAACCAAGAACTGCTGCAATATCCTTAAAGCCAAAGCAATGTGTCCCTAATCTGTCTCTGGAAGGTCCCCTTGGCAAGTATTATGAGGGCTATGCATATCTTAATATCTACAGTATTAGGAAGTTTGCACATTCCTCCAATACCCCTGAGGAGCTCATGCATACTCATTATGATCCCTATAATATCCCTGTCCACTCTTAGCCTATCTTGTATATCTTGATTATCAAAATTATAATGGGTTATGCTCTGCTTATGTCTTTGCCTTCTTGCCAGGTGAGTGTCACTGATGCAAGCAGTTTTGGCTCAGGTAAGAGAAGCTGGTCACAATGAGAAATAGCAAGTCCAGCAGCAATTCATAGATTGCAAAGTAGGCAAGACTCTTTTTTTTTTTTACATATCTGTGGATGACATGGATACATTGGAAATGTTCACTATGACTCATAAATAGGTGGGAGAGTACTTCATTAGCATACATCATTTCACATTATTTCCTTTTATCACATCTCATTATGACATTAGCAGAAGTGGCCTCAATGAATTGCCAATGCTTGCATTCATTCTTGGACAGCACAAGTAGCCTTAACCTGTTTGCATAATGACAGTGAATGCTACCATGTATTTATTTTGTTTTAGTGATGGTATATGTATATTATTCTACATGGCATATATGTATTAATATTTGTCAGTCTATGTACTTACAGTATTTTGTGATATGTCAGTTTTCAATTATGTATATGCAGTCTGCTGAGCGTTTCTCCTTGGGCATCCACTGACAACACATAAAATTATCCAGATGGACTTTCCTGGTAAACAAATGTCAGTAAAATAAATAAATAACCAAATAAGACACACCAGGCACTGTGATAAATCAGTACACTGGTCATAATCTATATAGCCCTCAACTTCAACTCTATATAGTCCTCAACCCTAATAGAGTTTCCTTACTTTATTAGCAAATCATCCAAGACACAGGGCATCCATTTCCTATTTCCTAAAATAAGAATGTGGTGGTAAA